>NW_025167364.1:0-1693 GCF_004010195.1 Chiloscyllium plagiosum
CATGACAAAAGTCAGCGTGATCGGGGGAAATATTGAACAGAAAGATCCCAGGATTTGAAATCATCTACTTGGGGGAAGCCTGCTTTCCCCTCTGTTGGAATGATCCTCACGAAGACAGCACAGGCCTGGATTGATAACTGTTAACTTCCTATATTGACATAGGAAGGCTCAATACAGCAAAGATGAAAGTAAACAAGAGAGTGGGGATTGAACTTGGGACCATCACACTCTGTGTTCACCCTTCAACTCTGTATCTATGTCATGTCCTCCATACCAAAGATCGATCGCTGAAATGCTCTCTGCTCTGTTCACTGTGAGTGGTCCTATCTCGCTGCAGGATTTCTTGAAGGCTCCAGGTCTCCCTTCCCTCTGAATGAAATGTATCCCAATCTGCTTTGGGAGGTAAGGGAGGAGATTGCTGGGGCCCTGGTGGATATATTTAATACATTGCTGACCACGGATGAAATGCCGAATGACGGGAGGATAGCAAACGAGATTCCTTTGTTCAAGAACGGCAGCAGGGATAGGCCAGGAAATTACAGAGCAGATAGGTCACCCCATTAGAGGAACGTTGTGTAAGATTTGGAAAGGGTTCAGTGGAGATTTACTAGGATGTTACCTGGTAATGGAGGGAATGTGATATGAGGAACTTGGAAGCTGTTTTTGTTCGAGAGAAGACGTTTGAGATGAATTAATTGAGACATTAAGATAATCAGAAAGTGAAATGGATTGGACAGTGAGAGCCTTTTCCCTCAGATGGCAATTTGAGGGGGGATAGCTTTAAATTGAGGGGTGAAAGATATATGACAGATGTCAGAGATAGTCTCTTTACTCAAAGTAGTAGGGGCATGGAACAAACTGCCTGCAACAGGAGTCGATCTGCTAACCTTAAGGGCATTTAAACGGTCATTGGATAGTCACATGGACGAGAATGGAATAGTGTTGGCTACTTGGGCTTCACATTGGTTCCACAGGTTGGCACAACATTGACAGCAGAATGGCCTGTACTGTGCTGCCATGTTCTATGTTCTGGAGGGAATAAATATAAGGCGAGAGGGGAAAGACTTAAAAGGGTTTGGAGGAGAAAAGTTTTCACACAGAGGATGGTGAGATGGTAGAGAAAAGTACAATAACAACATGTAAAAAAGATTTGGGCAGAAACATGGAGAGGAGAAGGTTTGAAGGGATTTGGGTCAAATGCAGGAAAACGCGACTCGGTCAGGAACTCTGGTCAACATGGACTAGTTGGATCGAAGAACTATTTTCGTGCTGCAAGACTCAGTCTCCTCCTCCAATAACTGGAGACAACCGAGATAAGGCATGTTGTAGACACTGAAGCAAGTTACAGTGATAGGGATAGTAATCTGGAATGCAGTACGTTTCAAATATGTGGAGTGACTATTGGGATAGGAGGAGGTTACAGAGAGATGAACTGTTATCGGAGTTAAAAATTATTGAAGACACCGGTCCACAAGACATGCCATAGGTGCAGTGTTGGGGTTTAGCAAGTTTTAGTACAACAGAACTTAAAAGTAGGGGTGGGGATTGTGCGTGGGGTGGGCCTGTACTGTATTCCCCCTCCAGATCTGTATCGATGTCATGTCTTGTTAACAGAGGTTTGGAGCCTTCTCATTCCTCTCTTCCCAGTTATCGAGACTGTATGAAGTTATCAATACTGAGGGGTGCAGAGTTA
>NW_025167365.1:0-1693 GCF_004010195.1 Chiloscyllium plagiosum
TTAATACAAGATTGAAGGGGTTATATCTGAATGGACGCAGTATAAGGAATAGAGTAAATGAACTTGTGGCACAGATTGAAATTGGTAGGTATGACGTGATGTGCATCACAGAGAAGTGGTTGCAAGGGGATCAGGATATTCAAGGACTAATATCCTATCGAAAAGACAGTTAGCAGAGGGCGTGGGTTTAATTATTAATAAATGAAATTAAATCAATAGTAAGAAAGGAAGTAAAGTCAGATGGTGTAGAATCTGCGTGGGTAGAATTGAGGAATCACAAAGATTAGACAATCACAGTTGGAGACTTCACAGGCCTCCAAAGAGTAGTCAGGAGCTGGGGTACAAGATACATCAGGAGATAGAAAAGATCTGTAGGAAAGACAAAGGGGGACACAGTGAACATAGGGGGATTTCAATATGCAAGTGGAATGGGAACCCATTTTGGGAGTGGATCGCAAGAAAAGGAATTTGAGGAATGTCTATGGGATGGCTTTTTGGAGCATCATGTGGTGGAGCCCACTCGGGAACAGATGACATTGGATTTAATGACGCAGGCTAGATAGGGGAGCTTAAGGTGAAAGAAAACTTCAGAAGCAGTGATTAGAACATGGTTGAATTTATTCTGCAATTTGAGAAAGAGAAAGTAGAATCAAAGTTAACAGTATTTCAGCTGAATAAAGGCAACTGGAGAGGCACAAGGGAGAAGCTGGGTAGAATTGATCGGGACAGAGGTCTAGCAGGAAAGACAGGGAACAGTAATGGCAGGAAATTCCAAGATTAATTCAGGAGACACTGCAGAGATACATGCTGAGGATTAAAGGCAAGGTACAGGGAGAATGAGGCAACTAGGGCTGACGAGGGAAGTCAGTGATTTCATATTAGTAAAAGCGCAAGCAATGTGAAGGGCAAAGGGTAACTGGAGAATAGGGCCAACAGAAGGCAAGGAAAAATAAATAAGGTGAGAGAAGATTAAATATGGGGGTAAGCTAACCAGTAATATAAAGCAAACTTTAAGAGATTCTTTAGATATATAAAGTGCAAAAGAGAGGTAAAAGTGAATATGGACCACTGGAAAATGATGCTGGAGAGACAGTAGTGGGAAACAAAGAAATGGCTGAGGAACTTTGCATCAGCCTTCACAGTGGAAGACACGAGTAATTTCTCAAGAATTGAAGAGACTGAGAGGGCAGTCCTGAATATGGTGGTCATCGCCAAGAAGAGCATGTTAGAAAACGGAATGGCCTGAATGTGGATAGCTCACCTGGACCAGTTGGATTACACCCCAGCCTTGTAAGGGAGATAACTGAAGAGTTCGTGCAAGCGTAAGTGAAAATCTTTCAGGAATGACTAAATCAGGAAACGGAAAAGTGGCTGTATAATTGCTAACCTGACACCACATTTAATAAGGGAGTTAGGTAGAAGATGGAAAACTGCAGACTGATTAGCCTAACCTTGGTTGTGGGTAACATCCTGGAATCCATCGTGAAGGATGGGATTTCTGATACTTGGAGGTGTTTGGTAAAATAGGACAGAGTCAGCATGGTTTCATCATGGGGAGATCAGTCCCGCCAAACCGGCTAGAAAACAGTGAGGGAGTAATGAGCAGATTAGATCAAGGAGAACCAATAGATGTTATCCTTCTGCACTCAAGAATCCTTTGACAAAATGCCATGCATGAGGCTATTGAGAAAGG
>NW_025167366.1:0-1693 GCF_004010195.1 Chiloscyllium plagiosum
CCTTGTTCATGAATCAGAATAAGTTGGCTTGCAGGTGCAGCAGATAATTAAGGCGGCATATGGAACAGGTACACACCCAATGACACAGAAAAACACAGATACAGACACACATACTCAAAACCACAATCACAGAGTCATACAGAAACATTTTTTTTTTTAATTCATAAGGGATCAAGCGTTTTTGGGAAAGGCAGGAGAATGACGTTGAGGAACATAGCAACCATTTTCGGATAGCAGAGCGGGCTTAGCGGTACAAATGACTGCATTCTGTTCCTTTACATGCGCTTATTGTATTATGGGATCTTAAAATGTGTCCTTCGAGTCCAGAGTCAATTAAGGCTGCTGAACATTTGGTTGGGGATTCAATGGTAATGTGGGATAGGTTTAAGAGCTTGACTTATATATGTCTGTTTCTAATTATTGT
This sequence comes from Chiloscyllium plagiosum, assembly GCF_004010195.1. Classification (NCBI taxonomy): domain Eukaryota; kingdom Metazoa; phylum Chordata; class Chondrichthyes; order Orectolobiformes; family Hemiscylliidae; genus Chiloscyllium; species Chiloscyllium plagiosum. The sequence goes on from NW_025167366.1 coordinate 425, forward strand.
CTGTACGTCTCAAAATAGTTCGTTCCTTAATAAACTTTGATCATAATGGATCACGATTGAGATAAAGTTGTCCATTTCTCTTTTGCACTGTGCCGTCTGCAGTGCCCTCATCCCCAGGGAATAGCAAAAACGGTGTCTTTGTAGATCTTCAAGGCTGACCTCAACGAACCTTTGGGCATTGCAATCAATAATTATTGGGCAAATAATGTTCAGTCACAATCATATCATCAATAAGCACTCTGAATTATGCAATAGTCTCGTGGAGCCAAATGGCCAACTCTATGCGTTTCTGTCACACTCAAGCCCACAACGCCTTTGCACAGTGAGATGAAGATCCCATTCAACCAGCCAGGAGACGACCATTCCATCCCTCAGGAGTTACACGGGAATAGAATGAAGCAATTCAGCTCTTTACGTAATTACAAAGCAAGGCACGAAGCCATTCAAACATTCTAAACCGTGGCGTAGGAGCAGCTTCCCCCTGCTTACCTCAACGTGTTCCAATTTGGGGGTCGAGTAACATTATTGTATCTTTCAGATCAAAGAGGGAGAAAATGGAACCTGCCTGAGAAGGAATTATCTACTCCACTTTCGGTCGTTCTTTATTCCTTCTCATACCAAATTGGGGGAACAGAAAAACTTTTCACTCAACTTTACCACTCGTACAGGATTCCTGACGATGATGCAATGAAATTTCCCCACCGCCTGAATCATAGGAAATCCGCAAAATCCACTTGTTCCAGGTGGAAATCCCATTGCCAACAGAATGATTGAGGAGAAAAACTTTCAGGTGCAGAATACTATTTGGGAAATCATCTATTTCTTTTTTCTTTTCGCAAGTGCTTAGGTATTGTTTGGACAAAGTTTTTTCACATTGACTTTCTGTATAGGCGTATGTCTCTGTGTGTTGGGGTACAGATAGGAATGTTTGCTTCGACCCCAAGCAGATTAGTCACTATCTCAGTGCGGGTGGAACAGAGTCAAAGAATTTCTGCTCCTGATTCGTATTCCTTTTGTTACTTAAAGCCCCTCAATACTCTGCTGAGAAGCGTTGCAGTCAGGGATACTGGAGGATTTCATGAGCCATCTCTGGGTGAGATGTGGGGCCTGTATTGACAGTGAACCTGGGACTGCAACAAGGCCAATAGATGAAGCACAAGTTTCGGAGAGGAAAACCGCTGTAAAGAGAAAGGAGGGGGCCCTATTGTACCCAGGCCTATTTTTCACGAGCATTGCCTAACCTACACCAAACTGTATGTGATTGATTTG
>NW_025167367.1:0-1693 GCF_004010195.1 Chiloscyllium plagiosum
GTTTAATACAGGTGTGAACATTATGACAGGTTTAATACAGGTGTCCACACTATGGCAGGTTTAATGCAGGTGTGCACACTATGACAGGTTTAATACAGGTGTCCACATTATGGCAGGTTTAATACAGGTGTCCACACTATGATAGGTTTAATACAGGTGTCCACACTATGGCAGGTTTAATACGGGTGTCCACACTATGGCAGGTTTAATACAGATGTGTGCACTATAGTAGGTTAATACAAGTGTGCACACTGGCAGGTTTAATACAGGTGTGCAAACTATGGCAGGTTTAATACAGATGTGCACACTATGACGGGTTTAATACAGGTGTGCACACTATGGCAGGTTTAATACAGGTGTCCACATTATGGCAGGTTTAATACAGATGTCCACACTATGACAGGTTTAATACAGATGTGCACACTATGGCAGGTTTAATACAGGTGTGCACACTATGATAGGTTTAATACAGGTGTCCACATTATGGCAGGTTTAATACAGGTGTCCACACTATGACAGGTTTAATACAGGTGTGCACACTATGGCAGGTTTAATACAGGTGTGCACATTTTGGCAGGTTTAATACACATGTGCGCACTATAGTAGGTTTAATACAAGTGTGCACACTGGCAGGTTTAATACAGGTGTGCAAACTATGGCAGGTTTAATACAGATGTGCACACTATGACGGGTTTAATACAGGTGTGCACACTATGGCAGGTTTAATACAGGTGTGCACACTATGACAGGTTTAATACAGGTGTGCACACTATGGCAGGTTTAATACAGGTGTCCACACTATTGCACGTTTAATACAGATGTCCACACTATGGCAGGTTTAATCCAGGTGTGCTCACTATGGCAGGTTTAATACAGGTGTGCACACTATGACAGGTTTAATACAGGTGTCCACACTATGGCAGGTTTAATACAGGTGTCCACACTATGGCAGGTTTAATACAGGTGTGCACACTATGACAGCTTTAATACAGGTGTGCACACAATGGAAGGTTTAAAACAGGTGTGCACACTATGACTGGTTTAATACAGATGTGCATACTATGGCATATTTAATACAGGCGTGCACACTATGACAGGTTTAATACAGGTGTGCACACTATGGCATATTTAATACAGGCGTGCACACTATGGCAGGTTTAATACAGGTGTGCACACTATGACAGGTTTAATACAGGAGTGCTCACTATGGCAGGTTTAATACAGATGTCCACACTATGGCAGGTTTAATACAGGATTGCTCACTATGGCAGGTTTAATACAGGAGTGCTCACTATGGCAGGTTTAATACAGGTGTGCACACTATGGCAGGTTTAATACAGGATTGCTCACTATGGCAGGTTTAATACAGATGTGCACACTATGGCAGGTTTAATACAGGAGTGCTCACTATGGCAGGTTTAATACAGGTGTCCACACTATGACAGGTTTAATACAGATGCCCACACTATGGCAGGTTTAATACAGGTGTCCACGCTATGGCAGGTTTAATACAGATGTGCACACTATGGCTGGTTTAATACAGGTGTGCACACTATGGCAGGTTTAATACAGATGTCCACACTATGACAGGTTTAATACAGATGTGCACACTATGGCAGGTTTAATACAGGTGTCCACACTACGGCAGGTTTAATACAGGTGTCCACACTATGACAGGTTTAATACAGATGTG
>NW_025167368.1:0-1693 GCF_004010195.1 Chiloscyllium plagiosum
CACAGTGTACTAATACCCCCTACAAGATATTCAGAAAACGTAATTTCCTCGTTATGTCCTATCAGAACCCTAATCTTGCAGAATGCACTGTTCATACAGTAACGTTCATGAGTTGTCAAATGTAAAGAAACATTCCAAGACTTTCAGATAGATATGTTAATCTAAGTGTTGCTGCTGTAAGCAATGTTTTACCTCACTGGCAAAATCTAATGTATGATTCAGTGATGCACTGAAGGAAGAAAATGGTACAAGATCACGATCAACATGTATGTGGACAATTAGCACAATGTGATCGAGGATTATGGGTAAACGTTTAAGATTTTATAACAAGTATGTGTTTGTAAAAATATCATATGTCATTGTGTGCAGTCACGGTCATGTCATATTTTAATCAGCTACAGTCAATTCCTGAAAAGAAATAAGCAACATATTCAAACTACTTATCATCCACCACCTGTCACAGGGATAATAATTTGGATACTGAAGTTTTCATGCCAAAAGTTGAACAGAAATTTACAACAAATGTAACACTTTTCAATTAGTACATAGCAAACAGCACAGAACAGGGTGAAGCTACAGAGGCAAGTTGTGATAAAAATAGAAGGGCTAGATCTGGTCTTGTTATGTACCCAGCAATCCATAATCTAAACGTGGAGATAACTTATTTCAGGGAACTATTGCACATGTTATCAGAAAAAGGTTTCCATTCATAAAGGAAAAAAAGTAGGACTTTGCGACATTGAACAGACTCCATAGCAATCCCAAGAAGAGCAGCTTAGGTCGAAAGGCCATGAAAAATTGTCAATAGTTTCCAGGGATGCATAGATTTAGGATCATTAATCAGAGGTAAAAATAGGATAAGATTGCAGGGGAATGGGACTTGGTGCGATCGTCTTCGGAGGGCTGATGTGGACTGGTTGAGCCCAATGACCTGCTTCCACACAAAAAGAATTCTATGACTCTATGACGGTATGTAGCAGAGGTCGTAAACTACAGTTGCGTTTGAGAGTCGTTGTTTGATCTCAGCCTGAAGACACACAGAGAGAGGGGCTCTTCTCAATTCAACCGGAACTTTATATTAAAGTTTATATGAAAAAAAAAACTTGATACCAATTGATTGAAATTAATATCCTTCCCAATTGGCCAGTCTCAAATTTGTACAAAAGCTGGAAGAGTTCTTTGTGAGAAACGGCAATTTAATTTTTTGGTAAATAATGCAATGCAGCTGGAGAGTATTAAGGCTGTCAGAAGCTTTGTAGGCCCCAAGCGCTGGTGGGGAGTTATCTGGCAGGTATCATTTCAATTTGGTTGCGCCTGGGGCTGTTTATAGAGATTTCCATTATTGACTGCATTTTCTTTTGGTATGAATGTTCACATTAGGGGAATGTGTCTAACAATGGGTACCAATGTTGCAGCAACTACTGTAACGCGGATGGAAATAAAATGTTGTATTTCTCTGGGGACCCCAGAGCATTATTGACGATACTGGCCCCCAAGTAAGAGGAAAACCGCAACCCAATACAACAGCTTTGGGATAGTTTCTGGCCTCTAACATGCGTGGTAATAGAATACCGAAGGAGTGAAGGAAAACGGGGCTAACGACTCCTCTTGACATTTCTGCCGACAACAGATGCTCGTGGGTTTTGGTTTTGAGCTTCTTGCCTGTTACTGAAGATGCACTCATCCAGGCAAA
>NW_025167369.1:0-1693 GCF_004010195.1 Chiloscyllium plagiosum
CACAGACTGAGATTCAATCACTGTCATTGACTGTGGTTCAATCCCTGTCACTTACTGAGGTTCAAACCCTGTCAATGACTGAGATTCATTTCCTGTCACTGTCTGAGGATCAATCCGAGTCACTGACTGAGATTCAATCCCTGTCACTAACTGAGATTCAATCCCTGTCACTGACTGAGGTTCAATCCCCGTCACTGATTGAGATTCAATCCCTGTCACTGATTGAGATTCAATCCCTGTCACTGACTGAGGTTTAATCCCAGTCACTGATTGAGATTCAATCCCTGTCACTGACTGAGGGTCAATCCCTGTCAAGACTGAGATTCAGTCCCTGTCACTGTCTGAGATTCAATCCCTGTCACTGACTAAGGTTCAATCCCTGTCAATGACGGAGGTTCAATCCCTGTCACTGTCTGAGTTTCAATCCGTGTCACTGACGGTGGTTCAATCCCTGTCACTGACTGAGATTCAATCCCTGTCACTGACTGAGTTTCAATCCCTGTCACAGACTGACATTCAATCCCTGTCACTGACTGAGGTTCAATCCCTGTCACTGACTGAAATTCAATCACTGTCACTGACTGAGGTTCAATCCCTGTCACTGGCTGAGAGTCAATCCCAGTCACTGACTGAGGGTCAATCCCTGTCACTGACTGAGATTCAATCCCAGTCACTGACTGAGGGTCAATCCCTGTCACTGACTGAGGTTCAAATCCTGTCACTTACTGAGGCTCAATCCCTGTCACTGACTCAGGTTCAATCACTGTCACAGACTGAGATTCAGTCCCTGTCACTGTCTGAGATTCAATTCCTGTCGCTGTCTGAGTTTCAATCGCTGTCACTGACTGAGGTTCAATCCCAGTCACTGATGGTGGTTCAATCCCTGTCACTGACTGAGAGTCAATCCCTGTTACTAACTGAGATTCAATCCCTGTCACTGACTGAGATTCATTCCCTGTCACTGTCTGAGGTTCAATCCCAGTCACTGACTGAGATTCAATCCCTGTCACTAACTGAGATTATATCCCTGTCACCTTAGACAGTGACAGGGATTGAAACTCAGACAGCGACAGGAATTGAATCACAATCAGAGATAGGGATTGAACCTCCGTCAGTGACAGGGATTGAACCTTAGTCAGTGACAGGCATTGAATCTCAGACAGTGACAGGGACTGAATCCCTCTCACAGACTGAGATTCAATCGCTGTCACTGACTGAGGTTTAATCCCAGTCACTGATTGAGATTCAATCCCTGTCACTGACTGAGGCTTAATCCCTGTCACTGACTCAGGTTTAATCCCTGTCACGGGCTGAGAATCAATCCCTGTCACTGATTGAGATTCAATCCCTGTCACAGACTGAGATTCAATCCCTGTCACAGTCTGAGATTCATTTCCTGTCACTGACGGAGTTTCAATCCCTGTTTCTGACTGAGGGACAATCCCTGTCACTGACTGAGATTCAATCCATGTCACTGTCTGAGGGTCAATTCCGGTCACTGAATAAGATTCAATCCCAGTCACTGACTGAGGTTCAATACCTGTCACTGACTGAGATTCAATCCCTGTCACTGTCTGAGGGTCAATCCCAGTCACTGACTGAGATTCAATCCCTTTCACTGACTTAGGTTCAATCCCTGTCACTGATGGAGGTTCAATCGCTGTCACTGACTGAGATTCAATCCCTGTCACTG
>NW_025167370.1:0-1693 GCF_004010195.1 Chiloscyllium plagiosum
TGCAAGGACAAATGTGGCATCTTTGCTCCTCCCACAAGATTTCCCTTCGACCTGAACATTATGGGGATGGCATCGGTGCAACTGAAGATGAAAGGGACCTACTTATGGAGGATAAATTAGGTCAAGACTACAAAACGTGTTGTGATGAAGGAAAAAAGCCAGAGCTTTCAAAAGAAGTAGCAGGCGGAAGAGTTTGAGCTCAGTAAGACTTAAAGCTGAGTTCATTTAAAAACAGCTTGAATGATCAAAATGCAAGTAATCAGGTTTCTGAATCAAGTACCTTTGACTTACTGCACAGTATTAATGAATCTAGCAAGGCAGTGGTAACTTTTGGAGATGACCAAAATTTAAAAGAGAGCTTGCCCAAATCTGGTGAGGAGGAACGATTGGCAAACTTGTGTGAAGACCAGAATGAAGAAAACACCGTACTGATGTGTTCATAGAGAAAGCATCCAAGGCAGTACTAGAGACAGAAACCTATATCAATACCAATGTGTCTTCCAGTGCACAAAGGGAGGAGTTTTCACTAAATATCCACAGGAACGCTTCAATTTCTCTGTTGGATTTACTCAACAGGGAAAAGGCTCAATTTAAAGTATCATTCCTCGAGCCTGAATCTGAGGAAATCCATGAGGAGCACATGGACATCAAAGGAGAGGAACTCAAGGGCAATCGTGAGGGTAGTGAAGACTTTAAAGGAAATGATCGGAAGAGCAGTGATTCAAAGGCCAATTCTTTGGTTGATATGTTGCCATCTTCCTTTGTCAAGGACGCTATTGAACAGTTGGAAGAAATCATGGAAGTCTCAAGCTGAGAAGATCCAGCTTACTAATCAAGGATTACAGTTCAAACTGGATGTTGAATCCTGGCCCAGGTCACCTTCCAAGGATCCAAAGGAGGCAGACAAGACTGTTAGCCAGTTGGAGACATCTGAAAGAGCTGACAGTGTTGATGATAAGGAGGAAGTATTATCTCCAGATCTTTGTCCCTGACCTGTAAGTATTCATTTTGAAGCTGTTTTGGGATGGATTTGCATTTCAAGAATTGGAGATGTGTTATTGGTCTCGAAGCATTGATGCAATTGTTTTAGTAATGATTCCAGAGCTCGTTAAATTCCCACATTTGAACATACAGGTAGACAATTCTTTATTTGAAATCCCGAAATCTGAAAAGCTCTGAAATCTGAAGTTTTGTCGTGAATTTTTTTTTTGTCTAATTAACAAGGTTGTTTGGGTTCACTCCACACCCACTCGACCCACATCACATTGGCGGTGTGGCCCAGTACTGGCCGGTGTCAGTTCGGTCTCAGGGCTCATAGTTTTCACAGGTGGGTCTGCTGTTCAGTAAGAGTTTTAAAAATTTTACTGTTAAACTGTCACTTACTCTGAAAACTAAAGAATTCCGAATTCTGCAAACCAGCTGGTCCCGAGGGTTTTGAATAAAGGATTGTGTCCCTGTCGTACCAACAACAGGTTGGTGGGACCAATGACAGGATTGTTGTTGTTTCCCGAACAATATGTCAAAATACAACTCCACTTTGGTCATCATTTTCAGAAATTACCCTGAGTGTTCCGCTTTCCCAATGACCCTTTACCAAAAGACTGCTGTGAGGAATATCTTGATAAATTGTGATATATATTTGTGGGTGATAAAATCAAGCTGTGGGGAATGTACTTAAAATTTCTGGTGTCTC
>NW_025167371.1:0-1693 GCF_004010195.1 Chiloscyllium plagiosum
CATCCAAGCTCTGCCTTCAAGAAGAGTTTCAGCGAATCTCAAGGAAGAACACCACCTCAGTTTCTATTTGGGGAGTCTGCAGACCTCCAGACCACATATCAATTTCAATTTGTTTAGGGCCTGAACTCTCCCATGTCCTATTCCCCTATCCCACACGCCAGGCCTTGTTGTCACATCATCTTCGCTACTAGCAGTCACATATGGTTCGCTACTAGCAGTCTCCATTAACAACTATTCACCCTGCTAGCCAGATCATTATCCACTCCTTTGTCCAACTGTTCTTCTCTCTATTTGAACTCTATCCCTACCTATCGTTTACTCCTTACCCTCCCCCAACCACCACTATATCTTCTGCAGATAGACCAACATTTTCCCAGCTATCGTCAGTTCTGAGGAATGGTCACTGGACTCGAAATGTTAACTCTGATTTCTTTTTTCAGATGCTACTAGACCGGCTGAGTTTTTCCAGCACCATCTGGTTTTGTTCTAGTTAGAGTCGGATACTGTGAATGTTCGAGGAAGAATGACTGCACATGGCCTGGTAGAAGCTTGATACTGCGCTTGTGAAATGATCCCTTGCACAGAAGACAGAACTGTGTTTCTGTTGAAAAGTTCTCTTGTGGATAGTTCCCATTACAAGGTGAGCCATCGGCATGAACTATTTCGCTCAATGACCACAGTAATAATTTCTGCCGCAGTTCTATCCTGGATGTGATGAACAGCAGAGGGAAAAACATCCCTCATTTCAGATGTGAATGGATTGGAGTCCACGCAGGAGGTGTAATGAAGTCTAATCAGATAGAGAACGCTCAAACGCTTTCTCACTGCAACAACGTTCCATTGGGTATCAAAGCTCCATGGTTTGTTGCTTCAAAGCTAAACACAGCGTTTTCCGGTTAAAATGTGTTCCCTCCAGTGTGACAGTACAGTTGTGTATAGTTGTCAATAGGATAACTGGATGAATCACTTTTCACATTCAGCTGGCGAACAGTCCATTTGTGGGAAGACATCTGTATAGAATGAAGGAAGATGCACTGAGAGGTTCTTGATCAGTTTAATATAGGGGCTGAGACAATACAAGAGGTTTTGAGAGTCTTAAACGTGGACAAATCCCCAGCTCAGAGTGCAATTGTATCTCACGTTGCTCTGTGAGAAAAAGGATCAATTTAAGGGCTTCTGACCAATGTTTCACTTTCCTCTTTGGACACAGGGGAGTTGGTCGAGGCCTGCAGGGCTACAAGGCAAATAGAAACAAACTACTGAAATACAGCCAGGTGAGTCTCACAGGAGTGGTCGGGAAACGTTTGGGGAAACCTCTGAAGGAGAGAATTAATTGCAACTTGTCCAGGCAAGGTTTGATCAAGGAGTCAGCATGGTTTTGTCAGAGGAGGTGATGCCTAACAGATCTGTGGCCACAGACAAAACAAGTGTCATTATATGTTCTTAGGTGATGGGTTTGTGTTCCTTTCTAAATATTATTGGAAATTGAATTGTAGGCAGACATGTTGTGGCCAAGTAAATGTTTTGAGGAAGTGATCAGAGGAGAGTGAAAATGATGTAGCGTATGTGGGTTTCACTGAGATCCCACACGGGAGACTGGTAACACGGTAAAAACATAAGCAATTCACGATCACTTGGTGTCAGAGAAATTCAGCTCAACGGATCAGAGACAAGATACGATTAAACAAATTGA
>NW_025167372.1:0-1693 GCF_004010195.1 Chiloscyllium plagiosum
TTTATAAAAATGACAAACAGCATAAAAATGACAGTCGATGGGGACCGGGGTCTGTAATCGATGGGGACCTGTCTGTGATCGATGGGGACCGGACTGTGATCGATGGGGACCGGGGTCTGTAATCGATGGGGACCTGTCTGTGATCGATGGGGACCGGTCTGTGATCGATGGGGACTGGTCTGTGATCGATGGGGACCGGTCTGTGATCAATGGGGACCGGTCTGTGATCGATGGGGACCGGGGTCTGTGATCGATGGGGACCGGGGTCTGTGATCGATGGGGACCGGTCTGTGATCGATGGGGACCGGTCTGTAATCGATGGGGACCGGTCTGTGATCGATGGGGATCGGTCTGTAATCGATGGGGATCGGTCTGTGATCGATGGGGACCGGTCTGTGATCGATGGGGACCGGTCTGTGATCGATGGGGAACGGGTCGTTGATGATGGGGGGCGGGGTCTGTGATCGAGGGGGACTGGTCTGTGATCGATGGGGACCGGTCTGTGATCAATGGGGACCGGTCTGTAATCGATGGGGATCGGTCTGTGATCGATGGGGACCGGTCTGTGATCGATGGGGACCGGTCTGTGATCGATGGGGACCGGTGTATAATCGATGGGGATTGGTCTGTAATCGATGGGGATTGATCTGTAATCGATGGGGATCGGTCTGTAATCAATGGGGATTGATCTGTAATCGATGGGGACCGGTCTGTAATTGATGGGATCGGTCTGTAATCAATGAGGACCGGTCTGTAATTGATGGTCTGTATTCGATGGGGACCGGTCCGTAATCAATGGTCTGTAATTGGTGGGGACCGGTCTGTAATCGATAGGGACTGGTCTGTAATCGATAGGGACTGGTCTGCAATCAATTGGGACTGGTCTGTAATTGATGGGGACTTGTCTGTAATCGATGGTCTGTAATTGATGGGGACCGGTCTTTAATCAATGGGACCAGTCTGTAATCGATGGTCTGTAATGATGGGGACCGGTCTGTAATTGATGGTCTGTAATCAATGGGACCGGTCTGTAATCAATGGTCTGTAATTGATGGGGACCGGTCTGTAATCAATGGGGACCGGTCTGTAATCGATGGGGATTGGTCTGTAATCGATGGGGATTGATCTGTAATCGATGGGGATCGGTCTGTAATCAATGGGGATTGATCTGTAATCGATGGGGATCGGTCTGTAATCGATGGGGACGTGTATGTAATCGATGGGGACGTGTCTGTAATCGATGGGGACGTGTCTGTAATCGATGGGGACTGGTCTGTAATGGGTGCGTAATCGATAGTCTGTAATCGATGGGGACATGTCTGTAATTGATGGGGACGTGTCTGTAATCGATGGGGACCGGTCTGTAATCGATGGGGATCGGTCTGTAATCAATGGTCTGTAATCGATGGGAATGTGTCTGTAATCGATGGGGATCGGTCTGTAATCAATGGTCTGTAATCATAGAACATAGAACATAGAAGAATACAGCGCAGTACAGGCCCTTCGGCCCTCGATGTTGCGCCGATCCAAGCCCACCAATCGATGGGGATCGGTCTGTAATCAATGGTCTGTAATCGATGGGGACGTGTCTGTAATCGATGGGGACCGGTCTGTAATCGATGGGGATCGGTCTGTAATCAATGGTCTGTAATCGATGGGGATGTGTCTGTAATCGATGGGGATCGGTCTGTAA
>NW_025167373.1:0-1693 GCF_004010195.1 Chiloscyllium plagiosum
GAGTCCCGGTGCAGTGTGAGGGAAAACGAGTCCTGGTGCAGTGTGAGGGAAAACGGGTCCCGGTGCAGTGTGAGGGGAAACGAGTCCCGGTGCAGCGTGAGGGGAAACGAGTCCTGATGCAGTGTGAGGGAAAACGAATCCTGGTGCAGGGTGAGGGGAAATAAGTTCTGGTGCAGTGTGAGGTGAAACGACTCCTGGTGCAGGATGAGGGGAAACGAGTCCTGGTTTAGTGTGAGGGGAAATGCATCCTGGTGCACGTTGAGGGGAAACGAGTCCCGGTGCAGCGTGAGGGGAAACGAGTCCTGGTGCAGTGTGAGGGGAAACGAGTCCTGGAGCAGGGTGAGGGGAAATGAGTCACGGTGCAGCGTGAGGGGAAACGAGTCCTGGTGCAGTGTGAGGGGAAACGGTTCCCAGTGCAGTGTGAGGGGAAACGAGTCCTGGTGCAGTGTGAGGGGAAACGAGTCCTGGTGCAGGGTGAGGGGAAATGAGTCCCGGTGCAGCGTGAGAGGAAACGAGTCCTGGTGCAGTGTGAGGGGAAACGGGTCCCAGTGCAGTGTGAGAGGAAACGAGTCCCGGTGCCGTGTGAGGGGAAACGAGTCCCGGTGCAGTGTGAGGGGAAACGAGTCCTGGTGCAGTGTGAGGGGAAACGAGGCCTGGTGCAGGGTGAGGGGAAATGAGTCCCGGTGCAGCGTGAGGGGAAACGGGTTCTGGTGCAGTGTGAGGGAAAACGAGTCCAGGTGCAGTGTGAGGGGAAATGAGTCCTGGTGCAGTGTGAGGTGAAATGAGTCCCAGTGCAGTGTGAGGGAAAACGAGTCCCGGTGCAGTGTGAGGTGAAACGAGTCCCGGTTCAGTGTGAGGTGAAACGAGTCCCGGTGCAGTGTGAGGTGAAATGAGTCCCGGTGCAGTGTGAGGGAAAACGAGTCCCGGTGCAGTGTGAGGTGAAACGAGTCCCGGTGCAGTGTGAGGTGAAACGAGTCCCGGTGCAATGTGAGGGGAAACGAGTCCCGGTGCAGTGTGAGGTGAAACAAGTCCTGGTGTAGGGTGAGGGGAAACGAGTCCCGGTGCAGTCTGAGGGGAAATGAGTCATAGTGCAGGGTGAGGGGAAATGAGTCCTGGTGCAGGATGAGGTGAAATGAGTCCTGGTGCAGCGTGAGGAAAAACGAGTCCTGGTGCAATGTGAGGGGAAATGAGGCCTGGTGCAGTGTGAGGGGAAACGAGCCCCGGTGCAACGTGAGGGGAAATGAGTCCTGGTGCAGGGTGAGGGGAAACGAGTCCTTGTGCAGTGTGAAGTGAAATGAGTCCTGGTGCAGTGTGAGGGGAAACGGGTCCTGGTGCAGGGTGAGGGGAAACGGGTCCTGGTGCAGTGTGAGGTGAAATGGGTCCAGGTGCAGTATGAGGTGAAATGGGTCCAGGTGCAGTATGAGGGGAAACGGGTCCTGGTGCAGTGTGAGGGGAAACGGGTCCTGGTGCAGTGTGAGGTGAAATGGGTCCTGGTGCTGTGTGAGGAGAAACGAGTCCTGGTGCAGTGTGAGGGGAAACGGGTCCTGGTGCCGGGTGAGGGGAAACGAGTCCCGGTGCAGTGTGAGGTGAAACGAGTCCTGGTGCAGGATGAGGGCAAACGGGTCCTGGTGCAGTGTGAGGGGAAATGAGTTCCTGGTGCAGTGTGAGGTGAAATGGGTCCTGGTGCAATATG
>NW_025167374.1:0-1693 GCF_004010195.1 Chiloscyllium plagiosum
TGTCTCTCTCTCTCTGTGTCTCTATCCCCTCGCCCCCCCCCACCCACCAAGTGCTCACCCTCCCTGCCTGAGACAGACTGGATGATGAATAGACTCTGTGCTCTAACACTGTGACAGGACACAGAGGGAGGGGGGGGACCCAGGTGCTGTGCTAACACCAAGGAGCCATATCTAGCGCTGGGGTGAGGCCGGTGCCTCTCTGAGTTCACACTTCCTCTTTCATGTTGTCTTCATCTGAACCTTTAACCACAAGTCCCGTGTAAAACCAGGGTGGCTGTGATACTGATGACAGGATGTGGTGAGGGGTGTGCTGGAGGGCTGATTAAACTGCTCTTCGAAACAGCTCAGCTCATCTCCTGAGTGTCATCACCCAAGCCTGAGGCCTGAGGCCTAAGGCCTGACTGGGGCTAATGGTGATGCCCAGGCCAGGGGGCAGCCCCTCCACCCCTAGTACAGGGCCGGATCAGTCTCACCCCTCTCCCCTCCCCCAATACCCCACCCCTGACGGTATTGAGCTGGGTCCATGGTAACAGGCCTGAAGAGGGTGTTTAGGCCTAATCCCCTCGTCTCTACAATAACGTTGTGACTGACTGGGGATAAACAGGCTGGGTGTCCATGGTAACAGGCCCGAAGAGGGTGTTTAGGCCTAATCCCCTCGTGTCTACGATAACGTTGTGACTGACTGGGGATAAACAGGCTGGGTGTCCATGGTAACAGGCCCGAAGAGGGTGTTTAGGCCTAATCCCCTTGTCTCTACGATAACGTTGTGACTGACGGGGGATAAACAGGCTGGGTGTCCATGGTAACAGGCCCGAAGAGGGTGTTTAGGCCTACTCCCCTCGTCTCTACGATAATGTTGTGACTGACTGGGGATAAACAGGCTGGGTGTCCATGGTAACAGGCCTGAAGAGGGTGTTTAGGCCTAATCCCCTCGTCTCTACAATAACGTTGTGACTGACTGGGGATAAACAGGCTGGGTGTCCATGGTAACAGGCCCGAAGAGGGCCTCCAATGTTACTCCTGTCCCCCCAGACTAACAGGCGCATTGGGAGGGATTGGGGCCTACTCCAATACTGACTCGCGCCAGGGCCATTCCCATCATCATCACCAATAGGTTGGGGGTGGGGCGGTTTCAGGTTCCCGTGGTAACGGAGCCAGCGGCGAGTTGGGGGCACGGCCGTGTTGCCGTGGTAACTGGTACTCACTCTCCGGTGAACTGCGAGCCGCCGATGAAACCATATTTGTCTGTTTGGCGGTAGGCTGGCACTCCGTTGATCTCAGAGTCGGAGCCGATGGAGCTAGCGTCGTCGGCGTTGAGGTCCAGCCTCACGCTCAGGGTGTCGGTCAGCTCGTCCACTGCGCTGTTCAGGCTGTCATTGTCCGGCAGGCCACGCCTGGACTGAGAGGCGCGGGCCATGATCTCATATCCCCAGGTCAAAGTTCAGGCACGCCACTGGGAGCAAAGAGAGACCGAATGAGAAGGTGAGCCATCGATCAGGCCTAGGAAGGGGCTGAATGGCCTCCTGCTATTCCCCCTGTGACAGGCTGGGGAAGGGGCTGAATGGCCTCCTGCTGTTCCCCCTGAGGAACAGGCTGGGGAAGGGGCTGAATGGGGATTGTGATCCAGTAACAGTGAAGGAACAGCAACATAACACTCTCTGTCCCCGTCACTGTGGGAGTCTCTCTCTGTCTC
>NW_025167375.1:0-1693 GCF_004010195.1 Chiloscyllium plagiosum
GCCTTCGGCCCATCTGCTCCTGGCTGGCCAGATTTCCTGTCCCTCTCTCCTTCTAGTATATATTTTCCTTCCCTCTGGAGTTCTGTCGAGAGGCAGCAGTGGTGATGCATTGTGAGAAGTGTGGCAGCGGCCGTGGGTCCTGAGTGCTGTCAGATGGCCATCTGGGGCGTGGATGTGGCCGTGGGCCTGAGCCTAACATGGTCAGAGCAAACCAAAAGTGTTGATGGGGGAGATACCCCCCACCCCTATCCCCAGCATCTGCAGCATCGAGAGCAGGGAGATAGAGGTTTCCCAAACAGCGGGCCCAAGCAAAGGGGATCGAGCCTTCACAGGGAGCACTTCAGAAACACTGGGCAACTTTTACTGTTATTATTTTATTGCGCCACTTAACAGTACGAAGGACTGTAATGTTAACATTTAACTTTATGTCTTGATTTTTCTACTTAAACTAAAAAACACAGTAATGCTTTCCCTCTAACTTAGTTTTTGTGTTACTACGCGTACCGTGTTTGATGACATTGTGCACATTTCACTGTATTCCTGTACCCCTGTACTTGAGAACACATAACAATAAAGTTTACATCTGAATCTGAATACCAAACACCTTCTTCACTCCCCATCTACCTGTGACTCCACTTTCAAACATCTATGAACCAGCACTCCAAGGTCTCTTTGTTTAGTAGCACTCCCCAGGACCTTACCGTTAAGTGCATATGTCCCAGCCGGAATTGCCTTCCCAAAATGCAGCACCTCACATTTATCTAAATTAAATTCCACCTCCCACTCCTCAGCCCAGTAACCCACCTGATCAAGGTCCCAAGGTACTCTGTGGGAATTTTTGCTCTCCACTACATATCCAATTTTAGTGTCATCTGCAAAATTACTGACTTTACCTCCAATATTCACATTCAAATTGTTTATATAAATGGCAAAAAGCGATGACCCAATATCGATCACTGTGTCCCACCGCTGGTCACAGGTCTCCAGTCTGGAAAGCAACCTCCATCACCACCCTCTGCCTCCTTCCTTCTATCTCCAAATGGCTCGTTCTCCTTGTATTCCATGTGACCTCATCTTGCTCACCAATCTATCATGTAGAACTTTGTTGACTGCCTTACTGAAGTACATATCGATCACTTTCACCTCACTGTCTTCATCAATCCTGATTTGGAGTTGCCGGTGTTGGACTGGGGTGAACAAAGTTAAAAATCACACAGCACCCGGTGATAGTCCAACAGGTTTATTTGGAAGCACTAGCTTTTGGAGCACTGCTCCTTCATCAGGTGGTTGTGGAATATAAGATCATAAGACACAGAATCTATTGCAAAAGTTTACAGTGTGCTGCAACTGAAATTATATATTGAAAAAGACCTGGATTGTTTGTTATGTCTCTCATCTTTTAGAATGGCCATGTTGAATAGCAAGGCCTGTAAAAGTCAGGCTATAAATTCTGTTGGATGAAAATCCTCCGATTCTTTGGGTAAACCCACAAGTCGAATATTATTCCTGGAGCAGGTCTCCAAATCTTCACATTTCTCCGTCAGAGACTCAATCATAGCAGATAACATTAGCTTGGAGGTTAGTTATCTGGTTATCATGCTCATGAGCCAAATGTTCCAGGTTCAAAATACTCCTGCATTGTGAAGAACTGTTTTCCTTTAACAGCTTCAGAGCAGCTGTTACCTCCTTCCTA
>NW_025167376.1:0-1693 GCF_004010195.1 Chiloscyllium plagiosum
TATAGAAGTAGCATAAAAATACTTAAATCATACTATCCCTTGTCATAATACAGCACAGAACACAATATAATGTGACCCTTGAGTGAAATAATATTTATTATTCACAAAAATGCACCATGTGGGGCTATCATAAATGCTTCACAGTTTGTGCCAGGGTAATATTACAATACCATCGTACCACTGAGAAAATGCAATGACAATATTTCATTAGGTGTGAGAATTTGGAGTCACGATAAACCTGAATGATTGCAGCTTTCCACTCTTGGTATTTCTTGTGTAGAATCAGATTTAATCTAACTGTGTCACCTCAGTAACTACTCTTCTGCAAATGAAAACAAGTCTCTGTATGAAAACAGAAAAGAGAACAAAAGCAACACAAAATGCCTTGACTCAAACATTAATGATCAGCTCTCAAAATCAGGTACATTTCCAGTGGCAGAAGGCGAGGAAGGAGGAAAGAGATTCAGGGAGGTAAACTAATAAATTTGCCTGGGGGTGGGAGAAGACCAGGAGTTCCCTTCCATCAGCTCCCGGGAAGAATAAAGACTGTTGGTTCTGAACATCACCAGAGACCTCCACCAAAGGACACATGATCCATGGGGTCGTGGGAGTGTGCAGGCTCCACACGTCCATCCTACAAAATGGCTCCTGCATGCAGAAACAGTTCACACCTGCTCCATGACTCATATATGTCCTTTCTTTGCATAATTAATTATTGCACCATATCGATATTGCTGTTTCTCGATAAACTCTCAGAAAGTTGATACGAAAGGCCCACTGCCTATTGAACGTGGTCAGAAACCTTTCGAAAAACTAACACTGCTAACTTTACAAAACATTGCAATGGACTGTACTGAGATGTATGTTTGGAACATTGAATTTGTGGTTGCTGACAGCAGTCTACAACCTACTCCATGCAGGAGTGATGATGCACTTAATGTGGAACACACCTCTGCAATCAGTCTTGAGACAGGACAGCCCAGGCCTCGCTCATCCTAGCCAGTGAGTTGAAGCAGGCCTACCTCAAGAACATGCTCCCAAATATCATCACAACATCTGCTGTTCCACTGGAGTGCTGAACATCCTTGCTCATTGTGAGACAACCATCAAAGATGCCTAACGTCCCATCCTGTCTGCATTTAGAAGAATCAGATCAAAACTCTTCCTTGATTACAAAGGAGAAATCGAGGAGTGAGGACCCAGCAGAAAGAGTAGTGCAGTGTTGGTCTGAGGCAATGGAACGCTTTCTAGGGGACTGCTTAGAATCGTTGGACTGATCTATATTAAAGAACTCAGCAGCCAACCTACACAAGCATGCCACCACTGTTACTGTTACCTTCATTAGTGAGCATGTAGAAGATTGTGAGCCAAAGACATTAATCTGAATGTGCTTCAACTGAAACTTTGGATGAATGAAGAGATGCACGCCCAACTGAAGTCCAGGTCCGAAACATTCAAGTCGGGCAACTCTAATGTATGCGGTACAACCAGGGTATGACACCCATAAGGCCAGAGATGCCAAGATGCAAAACCAAACTAAACTTTGCACCTCGACCAGCCACACGGACACCAACCATTTGTAACAAGGCTAGCAAACCATAATGGGCTCTGAAACAATTTGAATATACTTGTGCACAACATACTTCTGTACTGAATGTGCCAAATACTTTCTGTGCTTGCTTTGAACAGAAGG
>NW_025167377.1:0-1693 GCF_004010195.1 Chiloscyllium plagiosum
ACTTGAGAGTTGAAATTTTGCTATAGTGTGTTATAGATAATGATGTGCTTAAATGGTGTACCTGGAACATTAAGGGGAGCCATCTGCTATTAAAGATGAAAAATATACTTTCTAGTATGTTTAGTGGGCGGCACGGTGGCACAGTGGTTAGCACTGCTGCTTCACAGCGCCAGAGACCCGGGTTCAATTCCCGCCTCAGGCGACTCGCTGTGTGGAGTTTGTACATTCTCCCCGTGTCTGCGTGGGTTTCCTCCGGGTGCTCCGGTTTCCACCAACAATCCAAAAATGTGCAGGTAGGTGAATTGACCATGTTAAATTGCCCGTAGTGTTAGGTGAAGGGATAGATGAAATGGGTCTGGGTGGGTTACGCTTCGGCTGGTCGGTGTGGACTTGTTGGGCCGAAGGGCCTGTTTCCACACTGTAAGTAATCTAATCTAAACCTTTCCCATTGTGGAAGTGTCTTACATGAGGGGTCATAATTTTAAGGAAGGAGGTTTAGGGGAGATGTTGGAGGTAGGCTTTACACAGAGAGTGGTGGGTGTATGGAATGCACTGCCAGTAGTGGTAGGAGAGTCAGAGACATTAGGGACATTGAAGAGACTCTTGGATAGGCACATAGGTATGTTGGTTAGACTGATGTCAGAGTAGGATAAAAGGCCGGCACAACATCAAGGACCGAAGGGCCTGTACTGTGCTGCACTGTTCTGTGTTCTTCAGATTCTCAATTGGCCACACTCCAGTTACAAAGGTGCATGTGTAAAGCTCATCCAACAAACACCAGCCACCCATTAGCGCTGAGTTCACTCATCCACGTTTATTCCTACTGTGACTCTGCCTCAATGTGAATGTTCTCTTTAATATTACTGCATCTTTACAAAGCGCAAATTCCAATCCATTGCCCATTTCCAACATTCTCCTTCTTCCCTGTTTCTCTAGGCAGCCCAGCTCCTGTGTGGTAAGAACAGAGCTTGGCATTCCATTTGACCTGCTCACAAATTCCCAGCTTTGTCCCCACACCCACTGGCAAATCAGAGCCTTGTTTTTGCACCGTGGAAAACACAATGTCCCATTCCTTGTATGGGATGAAGACAGACTATTGGCTAGAATGATGTTGGACTTTAACAGGCAGGGGTCGGACTGCAAGGAGCCATTGTCATGTAAGGTTTGACAATCCAGTTCTTCTGCCTTTCACAAACCAATGGCATATAAGCATAACTGGCTGGGCCAGGTTTATTGACTATCCCGACTTATCCTTGACCCATCTTCTTTAAACACTGCAGTCCACTTGCTGTAAGTAGATCAACAATCCTGTTATGGAGGAATTTCCATGAATTTTGTTACAAAGACACAGAAGGAACGGCAATATGTTTCCAAGTCAGGATGGTGAGCGTATCGGAGGAGAATTGTAGATGATAGTCTTCCATGGTTAGGCCACTTTTGGAATATTGCGTGCAATTCTCGTCTCCTCCTATCGGAAAGGTGTTGTGAAACTTGAAAGGGTTCAGAAAAGCTTGACAAGGAAGGTGCCAGAGTTGGAGGATTTGAGCTATAGGGAGAGGTTGAACAGGCTGGGGCTGTTTTCCCTGGAGCATCGGAAGCTGAGGGGTGACCTTATAGAGGTTTATAAAATCTTGACGGACATGGACAGGATAAATAGACGAAATCTTTTCCCTGGGGTGGGGGAGTCCAGAAC
>NW_025167378.1:0-1693 GCF_004010195.1 Chiloscyllium plagiosum
AGTTGAAGTTACCTCCTAACATGAGGAAAGATGATTGCAGCAGTAGCTCAGCATTTAAATTTGCTGGAAACCCCAACATGATCTGTACAGATAGCTAAACTTCAATTGCAAATGAAGAAGCTTGAGTTAGAAGCAGAAATGAAACAGTTTGAGTTACAATTAAAATTAGAAGAGAAAAAAGAATGAAGTGCGTTAGCAGAAGAGAAAGAAAAAGAGAGAGTTTGAACTGCAGAATTGACACTGAGAAAGCCAGCTTAAAAGGATAGAGATGATGGCTGAAGGTAGGCTTAGTGAGGAACAGAGTGAGGATAAGCAAGCTCCTGGTAGTCAGAAGCCTAGTGAGAAACTGTTAAAGTATGTTCAAACATTGCGTAAATTAAATGAAAAGGATGTGTATGTCTTTTTCATCTCATTTGAAAAGGTGGCTAAACAAATGCAGTGGCCAGTGACCATGCAGGTTTTGTTGATCCAGACAAAACTTGTAGGTAGGGCTAGTGAGGTATTTGCATCACTATCAGAGGAGGTATCTAAGGTATATATGGAGGTGAAAAAGCTATCTTAAGCGCATATGAGTTTGTACCAGAAGCCGACAGACAATGTTTCAAGAATCTATGGAGGGACTCTGGTTAAACCTATACTGAGTTTGAAAGGATCAAACAAAGTAATTTTGATTGGTGGATAAGGGCATTAAAAATAGAACAAACTTATGATGCTCTTAGAGAGACAATTATTTTGGAGGAGTTCAAAAATTCACTGCCTGAAGTAATGTGAACTCGTGGAAAAGTAGAGAGTTATGGCACCACTGTGTCTCAGTGGTTAGCATTGCTGCCTCACAGCGCCAGGGTCCCGGCTTCAATTCCAGCCTCGGGCGATCGTCTGTGTGGAGTTTGCACATTCTGCCCGTGCCTGCGTGGGTTTCGTCCGGGTGCTCTGGTTTCCTCCCATAGTCCAAAAGATGTGCAGGTTATATGATTTGGCCATGCTAAATTGCCCCATAGTGTTAGGTGCATGAGTCAGAGGGAAATGGGTCTGGATGGGTTACTCTTTGAAGGGTCGGTGTGGACTGGTTGGGCTGAAGGGCCTGTTTCCACACTGTAGGGAATCTAATCTAAAAAAAAGGGAAGGTTGGCAGCTGAAGTGGTTGATGTTGATGAGTTGGTCCAGAATCAATTTTAGTCCATGAGGTATAGAAACTGGGGAAAAGAGAAATCCTCACATGGAACAAGAAAGGTGAATCTCGGTGAAGACCATAAGGATAGCTTACCACACGGTAAAAAGGAAACCTTTGAAGGGGACAAAGAAGTTAAAAAGCTGCAGTGTTTTCATTTAATAAAGTGGGCCACACAAAATCATAGTGCTGGTGGGCTAGGAAAAAAGCCACAGGTAGGAAAAACGAATAAGCCTGGGAGTTTTGTTGGAATGGTAAGAGATAACATAGTGGAAGCTAGAATGCTGCATCACAGTGGAGAAGCTGATCAGAGGTTGGTTAAGGAGGGAGTGCCAGATCTGCTTAGAAAATATACATGCAAGGGTAAAGTTTATTTACATTGGTCAGGAATAGCAGGTAAAAAGGTTTCAATATTAAGGGACACAGGACCCTCTCAGTCTGTGATGGTGAACAATGAGGAGGTATGTGCTCCTGAGGGACTATTGCCAGAAAAGGGAACAGGAATTTATGATGAGACAAAAAGTG
>NW_025167379.1:0-1693 GCF_004010195.1 Chiloscyllium plagiosum
AATTCTCTGAAAGTAATTGATTGAAGTACTGATCCCAATTGTTAACAATGCCTTATCATGCTCCTGATGTCACTGGCATCGTACTCATCCAGCAAGATCTTACCTTTCTGAGAGTTTCCATATATCTATGAAAACGTAAAATATCTTTGTATTTTAACAAGACATATTTATCCAGGGTTTTGGAAGGCACGAACAAGGGCAGACTTTATTTGTCATCCTCAATGGCTCTGGAATAAGTGACACAGAGTTGCCCTGTTTTACTTCTTCAATCCAAAGTGATGCAAATCCAGACAGAGCCGTTTGTCGGGGTATTCCAAGATTTTTAACAAATACTTGTGAAGGACCAGCAAATTAATCCTTCGTCAGGATGACATGCAACTTGGAAGATACCTTTCAGAGACTGATTTTTCTCTTGTTCCCATTCCCAGTACAGAATGTTCTCTAATTGCCATTAATCACAGTTTTGCTCAGGGTCCTTGATTCCACCTTCAGTCAAGTCCTGCTTGGATTGAAAGGGATGTCACTCTGATCTCACCTCAAACTACACGGGCAGATCAGTTGGAAGAATAAAGAGCAAAAGACAAGAACACTGTTTGTTTGAACAATGTCCTCACAATATTTAAAAGAAAATTGATGCATGGTCATCCTTAATGCATTATTTCAACATGACATCACTTTTCAAACAATATTCTGAACCATGGGTGTTTGTTCTTTTAATTTTCTTCCAATTCAGTGTAAACATGAGAATGTGAATTGATCTTCTATAGTGTGTTTATAATCCAGAATTTAATTCAATCTTTATCATCATAGCTCTAGCTCTTTGAAACAAAAATAATGAATGAACCTGTGTCCATCCTGCAGATGAAAAAGTTATTTCAGCTCTGACTATTGCAGCGAATGTTATAAAGAATAAGCAGCAGGCCCACGTAAAATGAAAATGCTGCAGGGCAAGGTGCCAAACGCTAGTCCAAGATTAATTATGTCCAAGCATTATGAATAATACATGCAGAGGGGCGGAGTATAAAAGCAGAATTCAGTTCCATGTCCAAAATACTGTTTGTGGCTCCCTCACAAAATACCACAGCTGATTCACGGTGTAAATTCACCAAAATAGGAAAAAAATGAGACTGGAATTCCCAATTCTTCAACCACATCGGTAGAACAGGAAGAAAATCAAGGCTTGTTTCTGAAATTCATAAATTGTGATGATAAGAATGTGGTATGTGTGGGGGGGGGGGGGATGTTAGACGATGATAAACAATGTTGTAGATGACGCAGTTATTATCCAGGTGGGTCACAGTGAGCAGGAACGTGTTGGTTACAGGAGGGTACAAACAGATTTTCAAATGGCCAGATCAATGACTGATAAAAGGTAACACTGAAATATGTGAGATGCTGCACTTTGGAAGATGTAACATGACAAGGGAGAACACAAACCATGAAGATAGATTAGATTTGCTTTTGGAGCAGAGAAAGGTGAGGATCAACCTGACAGAGGTGTATTATAGCATGAGAGGTATGGGACGAGTGAACAGACAACAACTATTCCCCTTAGTCAAAGAGTCAAAAACAATGGGAAGTATGTTTGAAGTCAAAGAGAATATACTAACATAGGATTTGTGAAATCTGTTTCGAACCCAGAGCATGATATGTGTCAAACATGCATTGCCTGGGAGGGTGGTTCAGGAAGGTA
>NW_025167380.1:0-1693 GCF_004010195.1 Chiloscyllium plagiosum
TTGTTACTGTCCAAATACCAACCTGTCATTGTCTAAACACCAACCTGTTATTGTCTAAATATCAACCTGTTACCGTCCAAACACCAACCTGTTACTGACCAAATACCAACCTGTTACTGTCCAAACACCAACCTGTTAGTGTCCAAATACCAACCTGTTACTGTCCAAATACCAACCTGTTACTGTCCAAACACCAACCTGTTCTGTCCAAATACCAACCTGTTACTGTACAAACACTAAACTATTACTGTCCAAACAATAACCTGTTACAGTCCAAATACCAATCTGTTACCATCCAAATACCAATCTGTTACTGTCCAAATACCAGCCTGTTACCGTCAAAACACCAACCTGTTACTTTCCAAATTCCAACCTGTTATTGTTCAAACACCAACCTGTTACTCACCAAATACCACAGCGTTATTGTCCAAATATCAACCTGTTACTGTCCAAACACCAACCTGTTACTGTCAAAACACGACGCTGTTACTGTCCAAACACTAACCTGTTACAGTCCAAATACCAAACTGTTACCATCCAAATATTAACTTGTTACTGTCCAAATACCAACCTGTCATTGTCCAAACACCAACCTGTTATTGTCTAAATATCAACCTGTTACCGTCCAAACACCAACCTGTTACTGACCAAATACCAACCTGTTACTTTCCAAACACCAACCTGTTAGTGTCCAAATACCAAAATGTTAGTGTCCAAATACCAACCTGTTACGGTCCAAATACCAACCTGTTACTTTCCAAATACCAACCTGTTACCGTCCAAACACCAATCTGTTACTGTCCAAACGCCAATCTGTTAATGTCCAAATACCAACCTGCTACTGTCCAAATACCAACCTGTTACTGTCCAAACACGAACCTGTTACCGTCCAAATACCAATTTGCTACTGTCCAAATACCAAGCTGTTAATGTCCAAATATCAACATCTTTCGGTACAAATACCAAAATGCTCCCGTCCAAATACCAACCTGTTACAGTCCACATACCAAGCTGTTACTGTCCAAATACCAACCTATTCCTGTCCAAACACCACCCTGTTACTGACCAAATACCAACCTGTTACTGTCCAAATATCAACCTGTTACTGAAAAAACACCAACCTGTTACTGTCCAAATACCAACCTGTTACTGTCCAAATATCAACCTGTTACTAAAAAAACACCAACCTGTTACTGTCCAAATACCAACCTGTTACTATCCAAACACCAACCTGTCACTGTCCAAATAACAACCTGTCACTATCCAAACACCAACCTGTCACTGTCCAAATACTGACCTGTCACTGTCCAAATACTGACCTGTCACTGTCCAAACACCAACCTGTCACTGTCCAAATACCAACCTATTACTGTCCAAACACCAAGCTGTTACTGACCAAATACCAACCTGTTACTGTCCAAATATCAACCTGTTACTATCCNCAACCTGTTACTATCCAAACACCAACCTGTCACTGTCCAAATAACAACCTGTCACTATCCAAACACCAACCTGTCACTGTCTAAATACCGACCTGTCACTGCCCAAATACCAACCTGTTACTATCCAAACACCAACCTGTTACTGTCCAAATACCGACCCGTCACTGTCCAAATACCAACCTGTCACTATCCAAACACCAACCTGTTACTGTCCAAACACCAACCTGTTACTATCCAAACACCAACCTGTC
>NW_025167381.1:0-1693 GCF_004010195.1 Chiloscyllium plagiosum
AGAGACGACCTTGGGGTACATTGGACAGACAGATTAGTTCAGGAATCCGTGGTGGGCTGTGATAACAGCGCATCAGCTTCTTCTCTGTCTTTGAACCGGACCGCCTGCGCAAGAAATGCAAATGCGGTACTGCTTTTCGTGGAAGGATCAGAAGGCGGTAACTACACTCTCAAACAGAATGGCATATGATCAGAACCAGTTTAGAGAAAAACTTTACAATGCTTTGCACAGTAATTAAATGGAGTTGCATTACATTTCAATCTGAGAGCAGATTTACTCAAGCGAATTCGAAAGCAAGTTTGCAGATGGGAAAGCAAGCAAGACAGCTCTGTTCTTGTCCATGTAAAATACTGCAGTTGAAGAACAAAGCATTTTCTGCCCAGTTTCGAACCGGTGATTTTTCGCGCATAAGGCGGACGCGATGACCACTACACTACAGAAACAAGCCTCAGTCGGCCCGGCTGCGGCTCAGTGGCATACAGCACTGAAAGTTGAAGCAATTCAACCTTTCACCTTTTTGATTCCAATAGCTCGTTGTTTAATGGGACGTGTTTAATTTTGGCTATCTGGTGAGCATGGACGAGAGACACCGAAGTATCTGTTTCCACGCGGTGTACCCCAATAACGTTGTGTTGCTTACACCGGCTTTAAAGGATTACTTTTTAGCAGAGCTTGCCGTCGCAGTCTGTGGCACAATCATTTAGTCTGTTCGACTGCTCACGGGAAAGGTAGCATTGGAAGACACTGCAGAAACGAACGACTTCCTTACTTTTGCTCCGACTGACCATACTCCGGGAAATTTTCCCAGATTCTCAGGTGAGGATTTTTGAAGCTGGAAGTCACCTCAGAAACCCTGTTAATTCGTAATGTATTGAGTGAATCGCAAAACAGAAAGCATTTAACGCGGAACACAAACAAAACTGGCAAAGCAAATGCATTTTCAGACACAGCGAGCATGAATGCTAAATGTGAGACAGGCCGGGGGCATGAGCCATAAAGTAATCTCACAACTAACAACAGGGCAATTCCAAACTGCTCTTTCAAACATACTGGAGCCTGAGTGCACCACCACTTCCCAGACAATGCTGAAAAGAGAGAAAGAAAGAACACAAAAAGAATGGGTCATAAAAAAAGTGAATTTCACCAATCACAGTCTCGATTAGATCACCTTTCCCTTCCGATGTCTCCAGGACGGAAATGAAGGAAATGGGAGAAATTCAATAACAAATGACATCGCAATTCATTGGAACGATTTTCCCATTGGCCATAAAACAAAATAACGACGAGTCGTGCCACCGCAGGACTTTGTTTCACAACAGCAATGAAATAACAGTCGCCATTCGGTTCCAGTAAACGCTCAACTTGCCTGGGACAGCAGAGCTGTTTGCGATTTTCCACGCGGGAGGCGAACACGATCATGACAGCACAGACACCAGAAAATTCGGCACATTGCCACACCACAGTTAATTGCCCGGGAAGCAAACACATTTTTCTTCGGTTTGAATAGAAATGCAGCAGGAGACGAAAAAGCATTTTAAGAAGCTGCTTCGTTGGAAACGATCAGCAGAAATGGCAGCGGTGGGATTATAAACCACGCCGCTGTTGAAACTGGAACCTAATTCCAGCGCCTTCGACCGCTCGGCCACACTACCAGCCAACAGCGCTTCCCCATTTTCTTGTCTGTGGCACAATC
>NW_025167382.1:0-1693 GCF_004010195.1 Chiloscyllium plagiosum
AAATTGCGGGAAATGTTCGTTCAAACTAGGTTGGTAGGCAGAGCGAGTGGGCTATGTCAGTTCAGTCAGTTCAGAGTGGAGTCAGTTCAGGTGTCAAGTGATTATGAAGATGTCAAGCACTCTGGTTGTGATTACTTATGAATTCATACCAGATGCGTATCGACAGCCGTTTAGAAAAGTAAGGAAGGAACAAGATCAGACTTATGTTGAGTTGATAGAATTAAAAATCGTAATTTTGATAGTTGGGTGCCGTAGTTACAATAGCCAAGGCCGGCGTGGCTATCAGAGAGATTAATCTTCTGGAGGAGTTTTGAACAACTCACTCTCAGAGATGACAAGAATTTGTGTGGATGAGCAATAACCAATAAGCGAGAATAGCAGCAGAGATGGAAGATGAATACGCACTGTTGCATAAGGCAACGTTCAGCTTTTGACAAGAAATCCATCCTGTGAGGGACAGAAATTTGGAGAAGTACTGATCTCAATCTACAAAACAAAACTAAGAGCACGTTGGCACTAGTCTACAACAGGTTAACAAAGAAGTCCAAGAGGAGGAAAAGGAAGTGATATCCGGCAAGTGTTTCCTCTGTGGTAAAGGAGGACGCATGAAGTCACTGTACTGGTCATTAAATTAAGCCACTGTGGGAAAAGATGCGATGATAGACGCTAAGCCATTAGCATTCGTGAATGTAGTAAGAGAAGCCCCCAAGTAAAATCGAGGAGCTACTGGATAGTGCACAGCTTATATACGGGCTGGGTATGGAGTGAGTCCCTGATCTGGAAAATAATTCATCTCTCTGGGTAAAGTTTACTCAAAAAGAACACAGAGAGAAGGGAAATATGTTACTATTTTCAGAGATACAGGGTCTAGAGGTGAATGGTTTTGCACACGTTCTTACATGTTACCCGAGAGAACAGTGATTTGTGGGATAGTTGGACAGGAATTTAGCTTACATTATAAGATCAGTTTGGAAAGCAAACTCAAGACAAGTTGGAGCAGTGATCGAGTGTGAGTTCCAGGAATACAGTTTATTATTGGGATCTATTCATCAGTATCCAAGGTGGGAGTGCCACCAGTGTTGTGGAGACACCAATGGAGACCAGGGAATTGAAGAGTTAAAAGGGAAATAACCTGGCATGTTTTCAGACTGTGTAGTAAAACGATCCCGCCATCATAGGTCACTGCACGAAGCAGAATGTGAAGAGAAATACGAAGAAATTGAGCTTCAATTAGGGGGCACACTGCTTGATGTAATGGTTTAGGAAAACTGGAACTGACAGGAGGTCAGGCAGAAGTGACTAAATAGGAGGCTAATGGACTTACAAATGAAAGACGAGACAATAACAGATATATATGTCGACGGAAACTCAGAAAACAAGTCAGAGTTTATTCCTGATGGTTATTATTTTAAAATGGACACCATGCAGAAGAGTGCAGGGGAGAACTGGGCTGAAATGCACAAGCTTGTGTTGCAAATACCAAGAAAGGAAGTATTATGGGTAATACATGAACTACAAGTACGAGGTCAATTGTGTGGAAATACGATTCAGGCTGAGGTACGGGAGCATTTATATTGGCCTCAAATGCAATTAGGATGTAAATAACGTTTGCCATACATGTCATGTTTTCCAATAGCTACGTAAGCCACAGCAGTAATAAAAGCAACAACTTTATTGCCAATTAGCACATTGG
>NW_025167383.1:0-1693 GCF_004010195.1 Chiloscyllium plagiosum
ATGCTCCCTCAATACTTCAGAAAGTGGTCCCTTCGTACCTCAGATAATACTCCCTCAGTACCTCAGATAGTTCTCCCTCAAAACCTCAGATAGTTCTTCCTCAGTACCTCAGAGTGTGCTTCCTCAGAACTTCAGATAGTGCTTCCTCAGTACGTCAGAAAGTGATCCCTCAATGCCTCAGAAACTGCTCCCTCAGTACCTCAGATAGTTCTCCCTCAGTACCTCAGATAGTTCTCACTTAGTACCTCATAAAGTGCTTCCTCAATACATCAGATTGTTTTTCCTCAATACCTCAGAATGTGCTTCCTTAATACCTCAGAAAGTGCTCCCTCAGTAACTCAGATAGTGCTCCCTCAATACCTCAGAAAGTGCTCCATCAATACCACAGATAGTTCTCCCTCAGTACCTCAGAGTGTGCTTCCTCAGTACCTCAGAAAGTGCTCCCTCAATACCTCAGAAAGTACTCCCTCAGTACCTCAGAATGTGATCCCTCCATACCTCAGAAAGTGCTTCCTCAGTACCTCAGAAAGTGCTCCCTCAATACCTCAGAAAGTGCTTCCTCAATACCTCAGAAAGTGCACCCTCAGTACCTCAGATAGTGCTCCATCAATACTTCAGTAAGTGCTCCCTTAATACCTCATAAAGTGCTTCCTCAATACATCAGATTGTGTTTCCTCAATACCTCAGAATGTGCTTCCTCAATACCTCAGAAAGTGCTCCCTCATTACCTCAGATAGTGCTCCCTCAATACCTCAGAAAGTGCTCCCTCCGTACCTCAGATAGTTCTCCCTCAATACCTCAGAGTGTGCTTCCTCAATACCTCAGAAAGTACTTCCTCAACACCTCAGAAAGTGCTCCCTCAGTACCTCAGATAGTGCTCCCTCAATACCTCAGAAATTGCTCCATCAATACCTCAGAAAGTGCAACCTCAATACCTCAGAAAGTGAACCCTTAGTACCCCAGAAAGTGCTCCCTCAAATCTCAGATAATGCTCCCTCAATACCTCAGAAAGTGCTCGCTCAGTACCTCAGATAGTTCTCCCACAATGCCTCAGATAGTGCTCCCTCAATACGTCAGATAGTGTTCCCTCAATACCTCAGATAGTTCTCCCTCAATACCTCTGAAAGTGCTTTCTCAATTCCTCAGATAGTGTTCCCACAGTACCTCAGATAGTACTCCCTCAGTACCTCAGATAGTGCTTCCTCAGTACGTCAGAAAGTGCTCCCTCAATACCTCAGAAAGTTCTCCCTCAGCACCTCAGATAGTTCTCCCTCAGTACCTCAGAAAGTGCTCCCTCAATACTTCAGAAAGTGGTCCACAGTACCTCAGATAGTTCTCCCTCAGTACCTCACATAGTAGTCGCTCAGAACCTCAGATAGTGCTTCCTCACTCCCTCTGAAAGTTCTCCCTCAGTACCTCAGATAGTTCTCCATCAGTACCTCAGAAAGTGCCCCCTCAGTACCTCAGATAGTGCTCCCTCAATGCCTCAGATAGTGCTCCCTCAATACCGCAGATAGTGCTACCTCAGTACCTCAGATAGTTTTCCCTCAGTACCACAGAAAGTGCTTCCTCAATACCTCAGAAAGTGATCCATCAATACCTCAGATACTTCTCCCTCAGTACCTCAGGAAGTGCTCCCTCAATACCTCAGAAAGTAGTTCCTCAATATCTCAGAAAGTGCACCCTCAGTAAC
>NW_025167384.1:0-1693 GCF_004010195.1 Chiloscyllium plagiosum
CCTCAGTCAGTGACAGGGATTGTATCTGAGTCATTGAACGGAATTGAATCTCAGCTAGTGACAGGGATTGAAACTCCATCAGTGACAGGGATTGAGCCTCCGTCAGTGACAGGGATTGAACCTCAGACTGTGACAGGGATTGAACCTCAGTGTGTGACAGGGATTGAATCTCAGTCAGTGACAGGGAATGACCCTCAGACAGTGACAGGAATTGAATCTCAATCAGTGAGAGGGATTGAACATCCTTCAGTGACAGGGATTGAACCTTAGTCAGTGACAGGGATTGAATCTCAATCAGTGACTGGGATTGAACCTCAGTCAGTGACAGGGATTGAACCTCAGTCAGTGACTGGGATTGAACCTCAGTCAGTGACACATATTGTATCTCAGTCAATGACAAGGATTGAGCCTCAGTCAGTCACAGGTATTGAACCTCAGTCAGTGACAGGGATTGAGCCTCACTCAGTGTCAGGGATTGAACCTCAGTCAGTGACAGGGATTGATCCTCCGTCAGTGACAGGGATTGAACCTCAGTCAGTGACAGGGATTGAATTTCAGCCAGTGACAGGGATTGAGTCTCAGTCAGTGACAGGAATTGAACCTCAGTCAGTGACAGGGATTGTATCAGAGTCATTGAACGGAATTGAATCTCAGCTAGTGACAGGGATTGATCCTCCGTCAGTGACAGGGATTGAACCTCAGTCTGTGACAGGGATTGAACCTCAGTTAGTGACAGGGATTGATATCAGTCAGGGACAGGGATTGAAACTCAGACAGTGACAGGAATTGAATCTCAATCAGTGACAGGGATTGAAACTTAGTCAGTGACAGGGATTGAATCTCAGACTTGACAGGGACTGAATCTCAGCCTGTGACATGGATTGAATCTCAGACAGTGACAGGGATTGTTCCTTAGTCAGTGACAGGGATTGAGCCTCAGTAAGTGACAGGGATTGACCCTCAGTCAGTGACAGGGATTGACCCTCAGTCAGTAACAGGGATTGAACCTCCATCAGTGACAGGGATTGAACCTCAGTTAGTGACAGGGATTGAATCTCTGCCAGTGACAGGGATTGAACCTCAGTCAGTGACTGTGATTGAATCTCAGTCTGTGACCGGGATTGATCCTCAGTCAGTGACAGGGATTGAATCTCAGTCAGTGACAGCGATTGAATCTCAGTCAGTGACAGGGATTGAGCGTCAGTCAGTGACAGGGATTGAATCTCAGTTAGTGACTGCCATTGAATCTCAGTCAGTGACTGGGATTGACCTTCAGACAGTGACAGGGGTTGAATCTCAGTCAGTGACAGGGATTGAATCTCAGTCAGTGACAGGCATTGAATCTCAATCAGTGACTGGAATTGAATCTCAATCAGTAACAGGGATTGAATCTCAGTCAGTGACAGGGATTGAATCTCATTCAGTGACAGGAATTGAATCTCAGTCAGTGACAGGGATTGAATCTCAGTTCGTGACAGGAATTGAACCTCAGTCAGTGACAGGCATTGTATCTGAGTCACTGACCGGAATTGAATCTCAGTAAGTGACAGGAATTCAATCTCAGCAGTCACTGGGATTGAACCTCCGTCAGTGACAGGGATTGATTCTCAGCTAGAGACAGGGTTTGAATCTCCATCAGTGACAGGGATTGAGCCTCTGTCAGTGATAGGGATTGAATCTCTGTCAGTGACAG
>NW_025167385.1:0-1693 GCF_004010195.1 Chiloscyllium plagiosum
TTTGTAACAACATGAGATTTGCATTTTAGTTAAATCCATTATTTCTTACTGTTTCATATTACAATGAAAAACAGATTATTTATTCCAGGTCAACACACCCACTAAACAAACAATGACTTTCATTCCAGCACTTGCAGTAAATACCTTTTATTTCTTATTTGAATACGCTCAGGAATCATGACGTTAACGTTCAGACATATAAATCAAGTCATGTCTGATTTCTTTTCACACCAATAATTACTGTTCATCTCTACACATTACGTAGTTACATAACAACCTGACAGTTCTCATCAGTAACATGGTTGCAATGAACTTTTTGTAATCCAGATTGTAGCCAAAAAATATTTTAACATTGTTAAAATACAGTATATCCAGCTTTAAGTATGATATTATGGCACAGTACATCAACTGATGCAACCATATTACATTGTAGTTTCCCATTCATCGAAAGCAGTTTTTTATTGTAATATTGCAGTCCCAATTGATTTTTAGTTCAATAATGGAATCCTATTGACTTTTCTTTTAATAGTGGATTCCTGTGACTTGCTTTGGCTAGAATTCAATTCAATACAAGCTTGTGTTGTGTTTAAAATCATCCCACTAAGACCTACATCTTTTACATACTAAAATTCTTTTAAAATGATTATGAAGTTTGTTGCATGCAAGAAAAAGTGCAGTTACATCCATTTGTTTGTTCGTTCAACAAACACACTAAATGTTCAATTCTTGGAAGTCCTACTTTTTGAAAAAGGAAAGTTGTCTTCAGGTAAAATATAACATTAAATGCCTGTTTTCTTTTTCAAATCATGTTCGTCAAAATGATTATTATTTTAATTTTAATTGTAAAAACGGATGCTTTGAATATATTGTTTTTTTTTATTTTTATTTCAACATTATTTATCAATGTGCAATAATTACAAAATTATACAAATCCTTTTGAAACCACGTGTCATTCACTGCATCTTTTATTCACTATAAATTCACTTTCACTGTCAGTTTATTTTCTTCCTAATTCTGACACAAATATCTAAACATTGATCAGAATAATAATTATATAATTTAAAATAGCATAGCTCTACAAGGAAATCAATGGATCAAAATAAAATTCTTGCATTTCCTCCATTATTGAACAAAAAGAAAATTTTGTCCAATAATCACTGAATGGATCTTTTTTTTGTGTGTTCGGTCTTTAAACCTGTATTGTATTCCTGTGTTTACCAACCTTCATGACTATCCAATCAACATCGCAGCAAAGTGCTGTTAAGATATTGAATCACTTTATTTGCTTCCATTACAACATTAATTATCCATTCATTATCATTGCAATTATTACACAATTATTTCATTTAGTCTTTCTATCAAATGTTGTGAGATTCACATTTTATGTTAATCATTTGTATCTTAGCATGAATACTACAATATAAAATCCATTTTTCAGCTCAACTATCCCACAATGGAACCAATGACTTCCCATCAAACACTCTTTGTAAATATGTGATATTTACCCATTTGAATAATCACAATAATCTCAGACTTTAAAATTCAGAGAACTATAAGTACCTTTTATTGGAATAATTCCTGTTTGTTTCTATACATTGCTCAGTCACACAGCAAGATGAGATTTCTCATTATTCTTAAACTGACTGATATGATTTTGACAATCCAATTGTTGCTAATATCTAATAATTGTTCA
>NW_025167386.1:0-1693 GCF_004010195.1 Chiloscyllium plagiosum
CTATTTGGAAACACGAGCTTTAGGAGCGCTGCTACTTCATCAGCTAGTTGTGGAGTTCCAAACGTCTTCGAAAATATTAATTCAATTCCCACATTTCTCATACGTTCTGCCTGAGCAGAGCACAGTCTCTCATTCTGCTTAACATGTCGAAATGAATCTTTGGCCGTCACACTTCACCAGCTTTCAAACTGGTGCCAGATCCGAACTTACACCATTGGATACTCTAATTGACAAAACACTTTGCCAGTTGCATACTTCACTGCACTTTACTTCAGCCATCAAGTGGATCCCATGCATTCTTTTATTAAATTAGTGTATTGAGTCAATAAATAATAAGCTTTTTTAAAAATCAATGTTAATTGTATAGAAATAGAGAGAGAAAATATCATTCTCCACCATAGAAATGGCGGAAAACGATTAAAACTTCATCCTAGAAATGTTAATTGCGACTTGGACTCTGTTTACGATCCAAGTATATTTTGTCTCATTCGATTAACCTCAGTTTTAACTTGATCATGTCCCACTGAAAGTGTGCTCTGATGCTGTCGGATAGCTTTATTTACAAAACATTTCATCCCTTCCTGACTTCACTGCACCTGACTTCGGCCATTCACATGGATCCCGTGCTTTTCTTTCTCAATTGCGGTATTGAGTAAATCAATGAGAAGTGATTTCCCATTTCTAGCAAAGGAAATTGAACAGAAGTATAGAGCAAAATTTGGTTTCCTTATTGAAAATGTACAGGAAACGGTAAAAAATCCGTCTAGACATGTTAATTGCGTCGTTGTCTTTGTATCTGACAAGAAAGCTCTGAGATTATTTTTTCGTCTCCTTTCGTTAAATGCATTTCATTTGTCATCCTCTCCCCCGCAGCAACTGTTCTTTTTTCAAAAGCATTCTTTACAATCGCATGGTCGTTCTCACCGGAGTTATATGGTGGTGGATAGCTGCAAATTGTTTCCAAAATTCGTGCCGGCTGATCACACGTGTTGGTTCTCTCATGGCCACTTTGAAATTTGCAGCCAGCGATGTTTCACTGGCTCACTGTAGTTTTCCCCTCTGATTTATTTTTCTGGCCATTTGCTGTGAAAAGCATAAAACAATGCACTACACTGAAAAGCAAAACACCGACTTTGGTTCTAACAGCAGTGACCGTACTGAGCTGTTTATAACCTCATCATCGAGGCTTTACACAGGAAGCTCGATTTATGATTGGTATTGGTCCATGGAAAGGCGGTTTGAAACTCAGCTTTGTTGCTTACGCGTCATGGACCGCATTTATCATGTTTCATTTCTCCCGTCTGTTCTTGTTTTGCTGCTCAACATTCTGACAGTCGCAATGTCGTGACTCCTAGAGAGTGACATGGACTCCAGGACTGCACCACTGGAGAGAATTACAAAGACCGAGAAATGGTAAAGGGAAGGAGATCCATTATTTTACTCTTTAGTATATCTGACACTTTCATGGTTTCATTGGCTACTGGGCTTTTTTATTATATATATGTGCGAACTAAAACATTGAGTTTTATACCGCCCGTTCAGATCACCACAGAACGCGCATCTGCCATGATACAGCTCCTCAGCATATTTGCCAATAATTTCTTTTCGAGTGTAACACAGCATCAATTCGGAAATGAGCTCAATCACACTGTGAAATAAAAAGGAGAATGGACTGCAAAATTAGTAATGGCTT
>NW_025167387.1:0-1693 GCF_004010195.1 Chiloscyllium plagiosum
CCTATACCGTTCATGATTTTGAAAACCTCAAACAGGTCTCCTCTCAATCTCCTTTTTTCCGAATGAAAACAAACTGAAACTACTCAACCTCTCTTCATAGCTAGCACCTTCCATACCAAGCAACATCCTCGTAAACCTTGTCTGCATCTTCTCCAAAGCGTCCAAATCATTTTGGTAATGTTGCGACCAAAACTGTACACAGTATTCTAAATGCAGCCGAACCAACGTCTTGCACGATTTTAACATGACCTGCCAGCTCTTATATTCAATGCCCCATCCGATGATAGCAAGCATACCATATGCCTTCTTGACCGCTCTATCCACCTGTGCAGCAACCTTCAAGGTTGTTTAGATTTTTATTTCAGCATTGCTTTTAAAGGCATTGAGTTAAATGTTTTCTTTTTTTCTTTCTGGAAGAGTAATAAAGTTCATTTGTGCAATTTAACATAATCATTTTATCATATAGACATTTTATTGTCTAAGTGGACCAGCAGGACAGCAGTGTCCATTAGAATGTGTTTTGTTTTTGACATTTCTGCCAATTCAGCATTTCACACTCCCTGTAATTCCTTCCGCAGAACAGTTCATAGAATCATAGAACGCCAATGGTGTTGATGGAGGTCATTTGGCCGGTCGAGTCCACACCAATCCTCCTAATACTGGCCAAACTAGACCCACAGCCTTCCCCCGACCCGATTTCCGTAATTTTACATTTCCTATGGCTAACCTACCTGGCGTGCACATCACCAGATACGATGGGACAACAGTGCATTGCGATAGCACCTAACCTGCACATCTTTGAACTGTTGGTAGAAACCAAAGCCCCCGGAGGAAACCCATGCAGACACACGAGAGCATTCAAGTTCCACACAGACAGTCGCCCAAGCGTCAGATTGAACCCGGGTCTACGGCGCTGTGAGGCAGCACTGTTCACCACTGAGCCACCGTGCAGCACTGAACAGTT
This sequence comes from Chiloscyllium plagiosum, assembly GCF_004010195.1. Lineage (NCBI taxonomy): Eukaryota > Metazoa > Chordata > Chondrichthyes > Orectolobiformes > Hemiscylliidae > Chiloscyllium > Chiloscyllium plagiosum. The sequence continues at coordinate 965 of NW_025167387.1, forward strand.
GTTGAGGTTCTGTGTAACATTGTTTATTTCTCCTCCCGACATCAAATGTCCAATTTATGAACATGGTCTGCCATGCCTTCTTCTTGGAGTTCTGCATTCTGTTGTTCTTAATCAGATTGTTTTAAACAGTTCATAGATCGAACATGCTAGTACATTAAGTTCATTTTGTTGATTCCTTTTGAAGTATCTCTCCCGATATGTTAATCTTCTCCAAAGCTTGAATTCTCACACTTCCATGATCTTTAAAAAATCCTGATGTATTAAAAGGACATAGGAAACAGGAGCAGACTTTGCCTGCCATCTGTTCGATAAGATCATGGCTCATCTACCCCACTCCCGGCACCTATCCACTGCAACCACAAAAAGCGAAAGACGTGAGCCCACACCTCCCCCATCACCTACCACCATGGCCCCAGTGGATTCTTCCGTGTCAGTTGCAAATTCACCTGCACCTCCACACAGATCCTTTACTGTATCCGCTGCACCCGATGTGGTCTCCTCTACATTGGGGAGACAGGGCGCCTACTTGCGGAATGTCATGGAACACCTCTGGGACACCCGCACCAACCAACCCAATCGTCTCGTGGCTGAACACTTTAACTCCCCCTCCCACTCCGCCAAGGACATGCAGATCATTGGCCTCCTCCATCGCCAGACCCCGGCCACAAGAAGCCTGGAGGAAGAGAGCCTCATCTTCCACTCAGAAACCCTCCAACCACACGGGATGAA
>NW_025167388.1:0-1693 GCF_004010195.1 Chiloscyllium plagiosum
CATTTCCAGTTTAAATTGTAAAGTAGGAAGAGTACACAGTCAGACTCAGAATGTCAGAAAATCATGTACGTCTCCGTGTCCAGAACTGCAGGAAAGCAGAGAGGTAATCTGTCCCTGAATCACCACGTTTGCTTGGTCCATGTGTCCAGTTGGAAACCTGTGTGAAGGAGCATGCAGTCTGACAGAGCGCCTGGGAGAATCCTTGATTGTCTGATCTAAAGCTGCAGTAGGAGCTCTCCATTCTGGTTGTGGGTGTAGATTGACATTTCAACACATTATTGTTGATAACCCTCTGTCAGAAACAGCACTGGCAGAGAGTAACAGGAGGACGCTATTCCAAACACCGGTCCTACCCCGCCATTTGACATCGTCATGACTGACAAAATACATCAATATCTTTCCCCGGTCCATCCACAACAGCCTGTTGCCCAAAATGAAAAAGACATTTAAGAAATCGATAATGCCTGTGCAAATATTGGAGGGGAATGTGTTTAGAGACGGTGGGTTTCTGCACGAGGTTTGTAGGTTTCATGGGTTAGCAGTTGTTTCTGGTCTGATCATGCTTCAAATGATATGATTCCGTCAAAACTCACCAGCAAGTGGTAAGGAATTTTTTGTGGTCAACAGCAATTTCGAGAAACCCCCAGACGACAGGAATTAACGATGAATCAGCAGAATAATAATTGATTCAGCTGAAATCTGAACTCCGATTCTGGTGGAACTCAAATCAACAAATATTGTATCGCAATTTAACAATGCTGTAGAAATCTAATGCGCTTTCCATTGCACCACAGAGCCGGGTGAGCCACAATTTTATTGTACCCAAAGTTGTGGTTGTCGTGGAGAAAATGTAATAAATCTCCAGGAGATGCGAGGAGTTCTTCAAGGCATAGCTCTTTTATTTGCAGTCAAAAACCGTGACACTCAGAAAGCAAATTATTGAACGACCCCGAAACTCAGCATCCGTTGCTCTTTATACCATTTCTTTAATTATATTTTTGTTAGCTTACCAGGATGCCCAACTGTGTTAGTCAGAAGTATCTTACTCCAGGTATACAAGAAACCATTATCGCTTTCCGTCTGCCAATATGGTTTTTCTATTGTCACGATTCTGTATTTTACTGCCAACTCTGCTGCAATGATCTGACTGCCCAGACTAACCTGACATGGTTAGATCTTTTAGCTACTCCATCCATCACAATGTTTTCCTGTCCCAAGCTGATTCGATATTTAATGTTTTTTTTCTGCTACAAGGGTTTCAAGCAGGCTGACTCTATTAACTATCAATTAAAGATTTAAAGTCAGTCCTAAATATTTATTGTCAAGACTTGTTCCAAACTGCCATGATGATATTTAGTTGGCAAGGCTGATGTTACTAATTGCTATTATCTCAGCCTGTCACAATAAACGTTCAGCCCCAGTCTGACTCTGCTAATTGGTGGAGGTGCATTCCACTATGATAATCCCATCCAGCTACAGTGGTCCCACCCTGCCACAGTGACCTTATGACTCGTGTAGCATTCAATAGATCCCTTGTAACATATCTACAGGCGTATCCATGCCTTTTTCCCTTCCCATGCTTTCATCCCTTCCCATCCGTATTTCCCGTACGGTGTTCGGATCTTTGATCAGATATCAGTTTCTCTTCGCCCCACCTTCGAGGACCTGGTCCTTATCCATGTGTGCTCTTGCT
>NW_025167389.1:0-1693 GCF_004010195.1 Chiloscyllium plagiosum
TGAAGTCTGTGTTGGAGAACGAGGGAAAGCACTAGAAAGTCAGATGCAGGGAAACGAAACAAGCCTGGATGTTTTGTTGGCATGGCAATAGAAAGCACAGTGGAGGGTGGAAAGCTGCATCAGAGTGCACAAGCCGATCAGAGGTTGGTAAGGGGGAAGTGTCACATCTGCTTTAATAATATACCTGCAAAGTTAAAGTTCATTTACCTTGGCCAGGGGTAGCAGATAGAGAGATAACAATATTCAGGGACACAGGATCGTGCCTGTCCGTGATTCAGAAGGAGGGGAAAAAATGTACTCCTGAAGAACTATGTATACGGGAATTCATGGTGGGACGAAAAATTGCTCAATTATGTACAGTGAGGCTAGAGTGGGCAGAAAGAGTGGGGAATTTCTGGTGGGAGGTCTGGACAAACTCTCAGCTCCAAGAATACAATTTGTGCTTGCAAATGATATAGCTCAATCACTGGTAAGTGTGCTGCCCATTCCAGTTGAAAAGCCAGTCGAGATGCAGGCAAGTGTCGCAATGCAGGACGTTTATCAAGGAATTTTCCCAGATTGTGTCTTAACGCGATCACAGAGTCACAAGCTGAAGCAGAACAAATCAAAAGGCACGGATAAGGAAGCTGAAATATGATTACAATTTTTTTTAATCAGGTAAGTGGGACACAGCAGGGGACGAGCGTTAATAATGCAAGTATATTCAGCTCTGCTATGCTACTGAGTTACAGCAGAAAGATGAAAAATTAAAGCAGTTGGATCAGAAGACATGTACTTGGAAGGAGAGTGAATGCATCCCCGTGTGATATTACTTAGCAAATGATATGTTAAGGAAGAAATGGAGAGCAACACATATTCAAGCAAGTGAGAAATGGGCAGAATTTATTTTTCCAGTAGGTACAGAAAAGTGGTGCTGCGAGTGCCGCATGTGCCACAAATTGGAGGGTACGTCGGCGTGATGAAAACGGAGGCTAAAATACAAAGACATTTTTACCGGCCTGGATTGCAGGGGAATGCCTTTGAATTTTGCCAGACGTGTCATACATTTCAACTAATAGGAAAACCATTGGAAATAATAAAGCCTGTACCTTTAATATCTATCACAGCGTTCGAGGAATCTTTCTTAAGTGTCTTCATTCATTTTGTAGGATCCCTACATACAATAAAAGATGGGAATAAGTATTAATTAACAAAAAATGGATGTCTTGACGAGATTTCCAAATGCTGTTCAATCGTGCAATATGACAGCTAAAAGGATAGTGGACGAATTACGGTTTTTAAAAAGAACTAGATTAAGACTACCATCAGAGATACAATTAGCTCAAGGGTCAAACATCACGTCAAAACTTTTCAAGGAGTGTATAGATAGATTGGAAATAAAACGCTTCAAATCTACTGTGTACAATCCAGAATCACAGAGTGCACTGGAAAGGTGACGTCAATTATTAAAGACTATATTAAGATTTTATGGTTCGGAGTAGCTAGATTATTTCCATCAGGGAGTTGCGTCAGTGCTGTTTGCGGTCTGAGATGCACCAAAAGAATCCACCAAACTAAGTCCATCTGAAACCAGTTTTGGGCATAAAGTAAGAGGACCATTAAAATTTATTAAGGAAAAACTAATAAGTCAGATTACAGAGAGCACGCATTTGGATGATGGGTCAAATTTTAGAGTTGAACTAAATAATGTTGG
>NW_025167390.1:0-1693 GCF_004010195.1 Chiloscyllium plagiosum
TTATGTATTTGGTCCAAAAATGAAAGAATGAGAAGTCCAGAGGAAGAGTAAAAGGGAAAAAAAAAATGAACAAACCCGAATTACATTCCCTGACACACCAGTTTGTGCCAGCAAAGAGTCTCCAGATCGCACCGGGCCCATTCTCCACACTGGGCCGGGCCCCGTTTCCAGACTGCACTGGGGCCAGTATCCGGAGTGCATCGAGCCCAGTCTCCAGATTGTTCCAATCCAAGTCTTTGGAAAAGATGGGACCCAGTCTCCAGAATTCCACAGGCCTAATCACTAGATATCAATGGGACCAGTCTCCCAGTGGCACCGGTCCAGTCTCCACACCATACCAGGCCCAGTTTCCAGAACGAACCTGGCCCAGTATCCGGTCCTCACTGGGCTCAGTATCCAGACACTACCGAGTCCTGTCTCCAGGGTTCACCGGGCTCAGTAGCCAGACTGCACCGACCACAGTCTCCTGGCCAAACTGTGCTCAGTTTCCAGGCCGGAATGGGACCAGTTCCCAGGCTGCACGGGTCTGAGTCTCCAGACTGTACCAGACCTAGTGAATGGACTACACCGCCCTAGTCTCCATAGTTCCCCAGGCCCAGTAGACACACAGCCCCAGGCCCAGTCTCCAGGCGGCCCCTAGCACAGCCTCCACACTATACCAGGCCCAGTCTCCAGACCATACAAGGCCAGTTTCCAGGCCGCACCAAGTTCAATATCCAGATTGTTGTCGGCCCAGTCTCAAGAACACACTGTGCTTTCTCGAGCCCTCCCATCCCCGCGACAGCTCCCTGTCTGGGACTCACCTCCTCCATTCGCATCGGAGGAATTTTTAAAATTTTAAAAGTTTGTGAAGAAGAGGTCTTTCCAGAAAACAGAATAATAAAGGTTGAAATAAAGAGCGGGCAGAGCAGAGAAGCTCCGGATGGAACATTCTGACTCTACCACCATCTTTAGGATGTTTGTTTCCTTCTTCGAAGAATGACTTTGGAGACTCAACGCAGTTTTTTTCCAATTCCTTGCAATGCTGTCTCTTAGTAAAAGGTTATGGGCATGTCTATTGCTGTCCCACATGCTGACATTGGGTTTATTTTAGGACTTTACAATACATTCTTACTAAAAATTGGAAAAGTATATCAAAAAAAATTGAAAGTTAGAGAAAGTGGTTGAAAATCCATCTCAACCTCTTCCACTGTGCTTCACTGAGAGTAGCCTGAATACAATTGTACAGCTGTGGTCTGCATCACTCGTGACGCACGACAAGGTTTATAGAGCAATGCACTGATGTGGTCTGCATAGCTGCCAGTGCTGGATAGATATCTGGTGTGTCTGGATGAATACACTGCTGTGGTGGGGATATCTCCCAGCGTTAGACTCATATCTAGTCCGAGTTTATAGATTAATGCACGGCGTGGTCTACACATTTTTCCGCACTCGGCAGACTGCTGGGTTAGACTGAGCAGAGCTCTACCTTCACACTGTGCTGAACAGATATCTCCTCTGAGTTAATGGTTCTCTGTGTTGGATTGAGAATAAGTTCTCACTAACTATTTCAGCTGATCTGGCAATGCATTTAGTTCTCATTCTTGTGATTGGATCCTCCGTTCCTCCCTCAATTAATGTTGCACTGTGACCATGCACATTACATCATGATCGTGAAAGTCCACTGTGCTGGCCTCTTCATTCAGAAGCAGTA
>NW_025167391.1:0-1693 GCF_004010195.1 Chiloscyllium plagiosum
CCCAGCCCCACACTGCTCAGTGTTACAGCACTGACCCAGTCCCACACTGCTCAGTGTTACAGCACCGTCCCAGCATTGCACTGCTCAGTGTTACAGCACTGTCCCAATCCCGCACTGCTCAGTGTTACAACACCGACCCCGCTCCGCACTGCTCAGTGTTTCCAGCACTGTCCCAGTCCCACACTGCTCAGTGTTACAGCACTGTCCCCCAGCCCCACACTGCTCAGCGTTACAGCACTGTCCCAGCCCCGCACTGCTCATTATTACAGGACTGTCCCAGCCCCACACTGCTCAGTGTTACAGCACTGTCCAAGCACTGCACTGCTCAGTGTTACAGCACTGTCCCAGTCCCGAACTGCTCAGTGTTACAGCACTGTCCAGTCCCACACTGCTCAGTGTTATGTCACCGTCCCAGCCCCACACTGCTCAGTGTTACACCACTGTCCCAGCCCCACACTGCTCAGTGTTCCAGCACTGTCCCAGTCCCAAACTGCTCAGTGTTACAGCACTGATCCAGGCCCACACTGGTCAGTGTTACAGCACTGTCACAGCCCCGCACTGCTCAGTGTTACAGCACAGTCCCAGCCCTGCACTGCTCAGTGTTAAAGCACTGTCCCCCAGCCCCGCACTGCTCAGTGTTACAGCACTGTCCCCCAGTCCCACACTGCTCAGTGTTACAGCACTGTCCCAGCCCCACACTGCTCAGTGTAACAGCACTGTCACAGCCCCACACTGCTCAGTGTTACAGCACAGTCCCAGCCCTGCACTGCTCAGTGTTACAGCACTGTCCCCCAGCCCCGCACTGCTCAGTGTTACAGCACTGTCCCCCAGTCCCACACTGCTCAGTGTTACAGCACTGTCCCAGCCCCACACTGCTCAGTGTTACAGCACTGTCCCAGCCCCGCACTGCTCAGTGTTACAGCACTGTCCAGGCCCCGCACTTCTCAGTGTTACAGCACTGTCCAGGCCCCGCACTTCTCAGTGTTCCAGCACTGTCCCACAGCCCTGCACTGCTCAGTATTACAGCACTGTCCCAATCCCGCACTGTCAGTGCTACAGCACTGTCCCAGCCCCACACTGCTCAGTATTACAGCACTGTCCCAGTCCCACACTGCTCAGTGTTCCAGCACTGTCTCAGCCCCGCACTGCTCAGTGTTACAGCACGGTCCCCAAGACACACACTGCTCACTGTTACACCACTGTCCCCAGGCCTCGCACTGCTCAGTGTTACAGCACTGTCCCAGCCCCGCACTGCTCAGTGTTACAGCACTGCCCCAGTCCCACACTGCTCAGTGTTCCAGCACTGTCCCAGCCCCACACTGCTCACTGTTACACCACTGTCCCCAGGCCTCGCACTGCTCAGTGTTACAGCACTGTCCCCCAGTCCCACATTGCCCAGTGTTACAGCACCATCACAGCCCCGCACTGCTCAGTATTACAGCACTGTCCCAGCCCCATACTGCTCTGTGTTACAGCACTGTCCCCTAGCCCTGCACTGCTCAGTGTTACAGCACTGTCCCAGTCCCACACTGCTCAGTGTTACAGCACCATCACAGCCCCGCACTGCTCAGTATTACAGCACTGTCCCAGCCCCATACTGCTCAGTGTTACACCACTGTCCCCAGGCCTCGCACTGCTCAGTGTTACAGCACTGTCCCCAAGTCCCACATTGCTCAGTGTTACAGCACCATCA
>NW_025167392.1:0-1693 GCF_004010195.1 Chiloscyllium plagiosum
TGGGGTACAGTGCTGGTGGGGACAGGTCTGTCAATGTGTAACACTGGGGTACAGTGCTGGTGGGGACAGGTCTGTCACTGTGTAACACCGGGGGACAGTGCTGGTGGGTACAGGTCTGTCACTGTGTAACACTGGGGTACGGTGCTGGTGGGGACAGGACTGTCACTGTGTAACACTGGGGTACGGTGCTGGTGGTGACATCTCTGTCGCTGTGTAACACTGGGGGACAGTGCTGGTGGGGACAGGACTGTCACTGTGTAACACTGGGGGACAGTGCTGGTGGGGACAGGTCTGTCACTGTATAACAGTGCTGGTGGGGACAGGACTGTCACTGTGTAACACTGCGGTACAGTGCTAGTGGGACAGGTCTGTCACTGTGTAACACTGGGGTACAGTGCTGGTGGTGACATCTCTGTCGCTGTGTAACACGGGGTTACAGTGCTGGTGGGACAGGTCTGTCACTGTGTAACACTGGGGGACAGTGCTGGTGGGGACAGGTCTGTCACTGTGTAACACTGGGGTACGGTGCTGGTGGGGACAGGACTGTCACTGTCTAACACTGGGTTCGGTGCTGGTGGTGACATCTCTGTCGCTGTGTAACACTGGGGGACAGTGCTGGTGGGGACAGGTCTGTCACTGTGTAACACTGGGGTACAGTTCTGGTGGGGACAGGTCTGTCGCTGTGTAACACTGGGGTACAGTGCTGGTGGGGAGAGGTCTATCACTGTGTAACACTGGGGGACAGTGCTGGTGGGGACAGGTCTGTCACTGTGTAACACTGGGATACAGTGATGATGGTGACAGGTCTGTCACTGTAACACTGGGGGACAGTGCTGGTGGGGACAGGTCTGTCACTGTAACACTGGGGGGGACAGTGCTGGTGGGGACAGGTCAGTCACTGTGTAACACTGGGGGACAGTGCTGGTGGGGACAGGTCAGTCACTGTGTAACACTGGGGGACAGTGCTGGTGGGGACAGGTCAGTCACTGTGTAACACTGGGGGACAGTGCTGGTGGGGACAGGTCAGTCACTGTGTAACACTGGGGGACAGTGCTGGTGGGGACAGGTCAGTCACTGTGTAACACTGGGGGACAGTGCTGGTGGGGACAGGTCAGTCACTGTGTAACACTGGGGGACAGTGCTGGTGGGGACAGGTCAGTCACTGTGTAACACTGGGGGACAGTGCTGGTGGGGACAGGTCAGTCACTGTGTAACACTGGGGGACAGTGCTGGTGGGGACAGGTCAGTCACTGTGTAACACTGGGGGACAGTGCTGGTGGGGACAGGTCAGTCACTGTGTAACACTGGGGGACAGTGCTGGTGGGGACAGGTCAGTCACTGTGTAACACTGGGGGACAGTGCTGGTGGGGACAGGTCAGTCACTGTGTAACACTGGGGGACAGTGCTGGTGGGGACAGGTCTGTCATGTGTAACACGGGTACAGTGCTGGTGGGGACAAGTCTGTCACTGTGTAACACTGGGGGACAGTGCTGGTGGGGACAGGTCTGTCACTGTGTAACACTGGGGTACAGTGCTGGTGGGGACAGGTCTGTCACTGTGTAACACTGGGGGACAATGCTGGAGGGGACAGGACTGTCACTGTGTACCACTGGGGGACAGTGCTGGTGGGGACAGGTCTGTCACTGTGTACCACTGGGTAACAGTGCTGGTGGGGACAGGTCTGTCTCTGTGT
>NW_025167393.1:0-1693 GCF_004010195.1 Chiloscyllium plagiosum
ATCTCTTAGCTCTAACTCAAGCTGCTTCATTTGCAATTGAATTTTAGCGATCTCTACAGATCCTGATGGTGTTTCCAGCAAATTTAAATGCTGAGTTATTGCTGTAATCACCTCATCTTTCATCAAGGTAGGAGGTCACTTCAACTCCAGCTTGTCTGCTAATTCCCACAGCTTGACCTTACCTACCTTTTGTAAAACTCCCAAGGTCACTTCTTCCACCCCCAGAAAACTCTTGGTGACCGAAGGAGCCATTGCTATCCCAAGCGCTGTTCAAACGAAACAAATCAACACCAGGAACAAAGACACTGACACCACCATTCGCTGCCTCTGAGTCCATAATTTCGAATCCCAAATCCCAGTTTGGAACTACAAACAAATCCTGCAAAGAGCCCACAAACTGTAATGGGCCAGGCCCAATTCCTCCAAAAGTTTTTAAGCATGTAGCCCAGACCGTAACTCTGCTATTTGTTTCAGGTAAATGTATTGTGGATATTCCCAGAGCGAATTGGCTGATCAGACTGCAGAGTTTTAAACAAACAAAATTTATTTACGAAACTGTGGAATGAAACACAAACTGAAAATAGAATACCCAACTAACTTATCCTATCCAAGCCCGACAGGTTATCCCAACTTAATGAAGTTGTTCCAAAATATTTCCAACAATCCCAATAAACAAATCCCTTAGCACAAAGAGTAAAAATGACTCAAAAGGCTTACAGGTTATGAAGTCAGAAGAGCAGAAGGAGGGGGAGAGTGTCCAGTTTCAACTGTGACCCTAACCCTCAAACTGAACTGACCTGTGCAACTAGGGAGCTGGCCACACCCCCTTGATTGTACCAGGTTTTTTAAAAGACTTGAAAGCTTCCTGCCTGAAGCATTATCTGCTAGGTACAAACGAAAAGTACTCCAAGAATCTATTCTAAATCAGTTTAGTTGGAGAGTGGCCAATTATTCCCCTCTGAAAAACACTCATGGGCACAGTAACTTTGAGAAAGGACCAGCAAACAGAACATGTGATGTCATACATCTATTCTTTCTTTTCCCCCATTTAACAGTCCAAGCTGTTCTGTTTTCTTTAATCAATTGGTGTTTCCTTGAATTAAGAATAACTTATAAATTTTACAACCTGCTAATTTATAAGATCTGGAACTTTGGAATTGGTCACAACGTTGTTATGTTAAGAAGAAAAGAGACAGATTTCAGAGATAGAGAAATATAAACACAGGAGCTAAACATGAAGATAATGGATAGCAGGGCAGGTCTGAAGAAAAGCTGAAGAAGTGATCATAAGGCAAAGAGTGAACACAATGGGTGAGCTGTGCTGAATATATGCAATATGGTAATGGGCCTAGGGGTACGTGGGGATAGACCAATGTGCTAAAAGTAGCCCATGTTACAACAAGACTGGATGTAGGGTGGGAACAAAATCCAGGGAAGGGTGGAATCAGCCACAAAAGATATTGAACTTGACATTAAGTCATCAAAGCTGCAGAATCTCAAAGCAAAAAATTAGAGATGTTCTTTGATTTTATGCTGAGCTCCACTGAAATACTGCAGCAAGCCCAAGTTAGAAATGCTGCCCAGGGAACACAGGGGCAGGCAGCTGGGAGCTCAGGGTGGATATCCAGCACCCTCAGCTCTTTATTATAGTTTAGGGACTAGTAACCTTTATTTGGAAAGTAAACAGTGGACT
>NW_025167394.1:0-1693 GCF_004010195.1 Chiloscyllium plagiosum
TCCTGTATACAGTAACACATTGTGACCTGTACACACAGTGTTCCTGTCAGCCTGTACACAGTAACACATTGTGAATTGTACGCACAGTGTTCCTGTCAGCCTGTACACAGTAACACATCGTGAACTGTACACACAGTATTCCTGTCAGTCTGTGCACAGTAACACAATGTGAACTGTAAACACAGTGTTCCTGTCAGCCTGTACACAGTCACACATCGTGAACTGTACGCACAGTGTTCCTGACAGCCTGTACACAGTAACACATCGTGAACTGTACACACAGTGTTCCTGTCAGCCTGTGCACAAGAAAACAATGTGAACTGTACACACAGTGTTCCTGTCAGCCTGTACACAGTAACACAGTGTGAACTGTTCACACGGTGTTCCTGTCAGTCTGTACACAGTAACACACTGTGAACTGTACACACAGTGTTCCTGTCAGCCTGTACACAGTAACACAGTGTGAACTGTTCACACGGTGTTCCTGTCAGTCTGTACACAGTAACACATTGTGAACTGTACACACAGTGTTCCTGTCAGCCTGTGCACAATAACACTTTGTGAACTGTACACACAGTGTTCCTGTCAGCCTATATACAGTAACATATTGTGAAGTGTACACACAGTGTTCCTGTCAGTCTGTGCACAGTAACACACTGTGAACTGTACACACAGTGATCCTGTCAGCCTGTACACAGTAACACATCGTGAAATGTACACACAGTGTTCATGTCAGCCTGTGCACAGTAACACAATGTGAACTGTACACACAGCATTCCTGTCAGCCTCTGCACAGTAACACATTGTGAACTCTACACACAGTGTTCCTGTCAGTATGTGCACTGTAACACATTGTGAACTGTACACACAGTGTTCCTGTCAGCCTGTGCACAGTAACACACACAGTGTTCCTGTCAGCCTGTGCACAGTAACACACTGTGAACTGTACACACAGTGTTCTTGTCAGCCTGTACACAGTAACACATCGTGAACTGTACACACAGTGTTCCTGTCAGCCATGCACAGTAACACAATGTCAACTGTAAACACAGTGTTCCTGTCAGCCTGTGCACAGTAACACAGTGTGAACTGTTCACACGGTGTTCCTGTCAGTCTGTACACAGTAACACATTGCGAACTGTACACACAGTGTTCCTGTCAGCCTGTGCACAATAACACATTGTGAACTGTATGCACAGTGTTCCTGTCAGCCTATACACAGTAACAGATAGTGAACTGTACACACGGTGTTCCTGTCAGCCGGTACACAGTTACACATTGTCAATTGTACACACAGTGTTCCTGTCAGCTTATACACAGTAACAGATTGAGAACTGTACACACGATGTTCCTGTCAGCCTGGACACAGTTACATATTGTGAATTGTACACACGGTGTTCCTGTCAGTCTGTGCACAATAACACATTGTGAACTGTACACACGGTGTTCCTGTCAGCTTGTACACAGTAACACATTGTGAACTGTACACATAGTATTCCTGTCAGCCTGTGCACAGTAATACATTGTGAACTGTACACACAGTGTTCCTGACAGCCTGTATACAGTAACACATCGTGAACTGTACACACAGTGTTCCTGTCAGCCTGTACACAGTAACGCATTGTGAGCTGTACACACAGTGTTCCTGACAGCTTGTATACAGTAACACATTGTGAACTGTACACACAGTGTT
>NW_025167395.1:0-1693 GCF_004010195.1 Chiloscyllium plagiosum
TTCCATCTTTTAATGATAAATGGGCTCCATTCAATGTGTTATTCCATAACATGAGCGGAAGCATCACCGACAGCACTGACAGGGATCAGCAGATTTGGAGAGAGGGGGAGGAGAGATCAGAATCTGAGAACATTAGACTGGAATGTTGAAACAATGGATCAGAATCTGAGAACATTAGACTGGAATATTCCAACAATAGACAGGCGCTTATCCGATTATGTTTGGTATCTTTCTGCATTTGATTGGTTGTCATTATCATTGCGGATCCATTACGCTCTTCTCATTCGTCAATATTTTTATTTTCCCTTCCTGGCTATCATTGGTGTTCCTGGTGAGTGTCACTGTCCAGATTTTATTTCTATAAACTAGTTATGACTGTATTACTGTTATTTCATGTAGTCTAGACTTCCTGCCACTATTATTGTTCCTGTTGAATCTCTCAATCCAGATATTCACTCTATAGACCACTACTAACTACATGAATGAATGCGTTCAATTACTGTCTCGCTCTCTGCTCTGGCAGTGTTACTCACGGGTCTCTATGTTGATCTATTCAGTTTCAGGGGAGAACCACAATGCATTGTATCATTGCCTTTGCTGTTAAGAGCATAGAGGTCACCGTCTACTGCTCTGGTTACAAACTCCACTTCCTTCCACTGTTTCCATCCCATCCCTGGCCAATATCTACAGCTGAAACAGACAAGTCACAACTGTGGGAAATCCCTTTGACCATGAGCTGATTCCTGACACCATGTCCTGACCATTCCTAACTTGAAATGCTCACCACTCCAGAATATATCTCACTGGCTTATTCCATCTGCTGTTTGAAACTTGAGCTATGAAGTACAGTCTTAATGAAGCCAATAATCTGCTGCGGACACTCCCGGCTTCAAACCTGCCGAAGCAAATCTGATTCGAGTTCACACCAAACCCCCATCCATCTGTCATTTATGTGTATGCTGATGTATATTGCTGTTGTGTCTGGCAATGACTTTATTTTAATATTCTTAAACAGGTTATCTCATCTGTCCATGAAACCTCACTCGTTCTCTCTGTTGATTAACAAAAAGCCTGCCAGTTGTTCGTATTTAAAAGTTTCCTCCATGTGCATTTCTTCTCAAACAGTGAGTGTCGCATTCAACCACGCCAATCGGGCACACACACACAGAGCAAACCTTCCCATTGCAGGCAGTTCTCTGATGCGAGAAAAGTTAGCATATGATAGCAAAGTTTGCAATACTCTCCATGCTGGGCAGATAGTGCAGTTTACTGAGCAACACACTAGCATGGCCTGCACAGCCCTCCATGCTGGGTTGTCATCTTGTCCCAGTTTATGTCGTTTGTGGTGTTCAGTGAAGCAGATTCAGAATTTGATGTAACAAACCATTCCAGCTGAGCTGACAGTGCCTTTATTCAATGTTCTCATTCTTGTAATTTTACTCACGAAGATCTCACTTCTCCAGTTAGTCCCACTGCCCTGTATTTTTCCACATATTTCCACAACATCTTTTCAGTTAATTAATTGTCCGTTTCTGTCTTTAATGTGAATCTCTCTGTCCCTCTGTATCTTTCCCTGGCCTTGGGTTTTGGCTCCCTCGTGTATCGAGTGCTGGCATTGTGTAGCTCAGAAATACTGAAATGGTGTGTGTCAAACTGTTGTTCACTTCCCGGTATGTTCCATGTTATGGTCCAT
>NW_025167396.1:0-1693 GCF_004010195.1 Chiloscyllium plagiosum
CTTCCCACCTGGGCCAGTTATTTCCTCTGCCTCCGAACTCTCCTCTTGCCGTGTACTTCTGGAAGTGCTCTTTCCACCACCACCATCCCTCCGCCGCCCCCCTCCCACCCCTCCTCCAAATCTCCAGCAACGCCCTGATCACCTTCCTAGCAGAGTCCTTGATTTTGCTGACCTAGTGCAGAGACCCTCATCCCCACCTCAACAGTCCAAGTGCGGAGCCCCTCACCCCCCCACCTTAAAAATCCTAATGCTGAGCATTATTCCCTCAGGACTCACTGCTTTGGTGTCTGTTTTTGTAAATGACTTCCTGGCATCTGGCCTGTTGATCACTCATTCTCTCGCTCTCTGTCTATCTCCCTCTTCCTCACATGTTCTCCCTCAATATCTTTCTCTTGCACTCTTTCGTTCATGCTATCTCTCTCGTGCTCTGTCCATATCTGTCTCTATATCTCTCTCTCGTGCGCTCTCTCTCGTGTGTGTGCTCTCTCTGTATCTTTCTTCCTTGCTGTCCCTCGCTCACACTATCTCTCGCTGTCTGTTCTCTGCCTGCTTGCCTCCCTGTCCCTCCTTTCTACAGGTAGTGAAGGCCTACGATCATCATGAGCAGGAGTGGGTGGCCATCAAGATCATCAAGAACAAGAAGGCCTTCCTGAACCAGGCCCAGATTGAATTGCGCCTTCTGGAGCTCATGAACAAACATGACACTGAGATGAAGTATTACATTGGTAAGAAGGGCCAGTAAACTGGGCTGTGGAGCAGACAGGGGACAGCCACTTGCTGGGAACGTTCCTGGGCTAACTCTGAACTCCTCTTTGAAATAGGCTGGCAACAAGGTGGCTCCCCATCACATGGCATTGAGCAATAACTGTTGGCCTTGTCAGGAACATTCACATCCCAAAGGAAAGATCGTTCAAGGAAAAGTAGCCAGGCTCCAGTTCTGGAGTGAAATCTGTTCAATGGGGGGGGGGTGCCTAGGGTCCTCTCTCCAGTAGGAATCAGGACCAAATTCAGAAAGATTGTTGCCAGCTGAAGGTGACTTTCGAACGCTGTTACCTTTCAGTATTGGAGCGCGGTTTAATGTAAATACAACAGAAAATGTTGGGAATACTCAGCAGATTGAGGAGCATATGCAGAAAGAGAAGCTGAGTTAATATTTCAGGCATTATAGCAAACAGGAATGAGTGAGAGATGTAATAGGTTGTGACTGAGTGCAGAAGCAGTGAGGGTCCCTGATTGAGTGTGTGATGGGAGAGATCAATGGCACTAAGTCAGTTGGATGCAAACTCTTGCCTTTCTGTGTTTGTCATCACCCCCTCTTCCCAACACAGTTCACTTGAAGCGGCATTTCATGTTCCGGAACCATCTGTGCTTGGTCTTTGAGCTGCTCTCCTACAACCTGTACGACCTGCTGAGAAACACCAACTTCCGCGGGGTGTCCCTGAACCTGACTCGCAAGTTTGCCCAGCAGATGTGTACAGCCCTGCTGTTCCTGGCCACCCCTGAACTCAGTATCATCCACTGTGACCTGAAGCCTGAGAACATCCTCCTGTGCAACCCCAAGCGCAGTGCCATCAAAATCGTCGACTTTGGCAGCTCCTGTCAACTCGGGCAAAGGGTCAGCATGCTGTGCCAAATCTGCTCAAATCGTGTGTCTTTGTGTGTGTGTGTGTGTGTGTGAGAGAGAGAGCGAGCC
>NW_025167397.1:0-1693 GCF_004010195.1 Chiloscyllium plagiosum
AAACTACTACCGCGCCTCCCTTGTCTGCTGGTGGAGAAGGACCCTATTTCGCTCCTTTTGGGCCTACCCATTGTATTTCCTGCAGACTCGCATAAGGCAAAACTTTTCAATATTCTTACATTCTGTGCAAGGAAGAATATCGTGCTAGGTTGGATATCAGAAACCCCCCCCCCGGTCTGTTGGATTGCCGGAAGATTGTTATGGAGCATATTCCCCTGGATTTTCTCACAAATATGGTACACCACAAAACTGGGAATTTTTACAAGACATGGCAACCCTTTTTGAAATACCTGGACACAGATTTATCTGCCACACTAACAAGGGCTTTTATATAGCCGTAACGATTGTGTTTCATGAGTCCAATATCCAGGGAGGAGGAACTGTGAATGTATGAGTGTTTTGTTTGGCTGGGCTGAGTTATTACTATTTATTTGTTTGTTGTTAGGTATTTATTTAGTTAGTTAAATAGCTAGTTTAGGGTTTTTAAAAAAAATTATACTTCTCTATATATGTTTATACATTCGTTTATATATTCGTGGGTTGGGGAATTTTTTTTATTATTTGGGTTTAGTTTTGTACTATTTTTGTACTGTTTTGAATTGCATCGTTTTGTATTTGTTGTAATATTTAACAATCTATTTTTTCTTAATAAAAATATACTATAAAAAAAAAGTTAAATAGCCCTGATGGGGCATGTAACAAAGACAAAAGAACAAAGTCACTGGAAACTTAGGGGACTGTTAATTTTAGAATTAAATTAAAATGTCTTCTCCAGAGCTGATCCTCCAGCCTCTGTGGAGAGCACTGGCCCCTAAAGGCAATTCCCCTTTCTACACATTTTTATTCAATCAGAAATGCTGCAACTTGTATCTGGGGCAAGTGGGATTTGAACCCAGACATTCTGATCCAGATGTAACCTCCTGTGTTTCTCTTTTCTGCACACCACCCTACCTTCAGCCCCACCTCTAATCCCTGATATTAATTGGACAGAATGGAGTTCTTATAGTCGGTACAGGACGCCTTTCTAACCTAACATTTTAAAAATCTCACAAGGAAGTCACTACTACTTAGAAGATAGGAGTCTTGGAGGGGTACAGGGAACAAAGACATCTCAGTGCAAATGAAAAATCACGGGCTATAAAAGATATTAAAAAGCAAAGTGAGCACTAGGTTTTATTTCTAATGGGATAACATCGAAAGGTAGAAAGTTCATGCTAAACCTGTATTAAACCTTACTCTGACCATCTTTAAAATTACTGAGTGCAGTTCTGATCATAAAAAGGACATGAGAGACGGTGCAGAGAAGAATTACAAGGATGAAACCAGAAATATGTGGTTAAAATTTAAAGACTTGGAGGTGCTGGTGTTGGACTGGGGTGGACACAGTTAAAAAACACACAACACAATCACACAATAATCCAAAAGGTTTACTTGGAAGCACTAGCTTTCGGAGTGCCGCTCTTTCATCAGGTGGTTGTGGAGGTTAAGATCATGCTCACAGAATTTATAGCCAAAGGAGTCCAGTGTCATGGAGATGTGATACAGTAAACAATCTTAGAAAACTTGCGTCTTTTATAATGGGATATATTGGTTTCTGTGCTTTGATGGGTAAATCCCAGAACTTCTTTTAAGTTACATTCTCAAAATAGCTCAGCTTTTCAAACAATAGGTGTAAAGTCTGTCTCGAGTTTTA
>NW_025167398.1:0-1693 GCF_004010195.1 Chiloscyllium plagiosum
CAGTTTGTCAGAGAGTGTCACAGTGTGTCCCTGTCTGTGTCAGAGAGTGTCACAGTGTGTTTCTGCCTGTGTCAGTGAGTGTCACAGTGTGTTTCAGAGAGTGTCAGAGAGTGTCTCATTGTGTCACAGTCTGTCAGAGAGAGTCGCAATGTGTTTCAGAGAATGTCAGAGAGTGTTTCATTGTGTCACAGTCTGTCAGAGAGTGTCACAATGTATTTCCGTCTGTGTCAGAGAGTGTCACAATGTGTTTCAGAGAGTGTCACAGTGTGTCTCTACTTCTGCCAGAGAGTATCACATTGTATTTCAGAGAGTGTCAGAGAGTGTCACAATGTGTCTCAGAGTGTCACAGTCTGACACAGTCGCTCAGAGAGTGTTTCAGTGTGTCACAGTTTGTCACAGAGTGTCACAGTGTGTCTCTGCCTGTGTCAGAGAGTGTCACAGTGTGTTTCAGAGAGTGTCAGAGTGTGTCACAATGTCAGAGGTGTCACAGAGTGTTTAAGATGTGCTAGAAAGTGTCACAGTATGTCATAGATGGTGTCAGAGAGTGTCACAGTGTGTCTCAGAGAGTGTCACAGTGTGTTGGAGAGTGTCAGAGAGTGTCACATTGTGTCTCTGCCTGTGTCAGAGAGTGTCACAGTGTGTTTCAGAGAGTGTCAGAGAGTGTCACAATGTGTCTATCACGGAGTGTCACGTGTGTCTCTGCCTGTGTCAGAGAAGGTCACAGTATGTTTCAGAGAGTGTCACATTGTGTCCCAGTCTGTCAGGGAGTGTCATATTGTGTTTCTGCCTGTGTCAGAGAGTGTTCTGGTGTGTCTCTCTGCCTGTGTCAGAGAGTGTCACAGTGTATTTCAGTGAGTGTCAGAGAGCGTCACAATGTGTCTCAAGGAGTGTCACAGTCTGTCACAGTCTCTCAGAGAGTGTTTCAGTTTGTCACAGTCTATCACAGAGTGTCACAGTGTGTCTCTGCCTGTGTCAGAGAGTGTCACAGTGTGATTCTGCCTGTGTCAGAGAGTGTCACAGTGTTTTTCAGAGAGTGTCACTCTGTGACACTCTGTGACTCTATCTACCACACTGGAACACACTATGTCACTCTCTGTCACTCTCTGAGACATACTGTGACACACTCTGACACACTGCGTCGCTCTCTGAGACACTCTGTGCCTCAAATTGATTCTCTCTGACACTCTGAGGCACAGTATGACATACTGTGACACTCTCTTAGACACTCTGTCACACTCTCTGACTCTCTCTGACACTCTCTCAGACACACTAAGACTCTCTCTGATCCTATCTGACACTCTCTGAGATACACTGTGACACTCTCTGACACAGGCTGAGACACACTGTGACACTCTCTAGCACTCTCTGTGACATACTGCTACACTTTCTAGCACATCTGAAACACACTGTGACACTCTCTGTGTTTCAGAGAGTTTCAGAGAGAGTCACACTGTGTCACAGTCTGTCAGAGAGTGTCACAGAGTGTCTATGCTTCTGTCAGAGAAGGTCACAGTGTGTTTCAGAGAGTGTCAGAGAGTGTCACATTGTGTCCCAGTCTGTCAGGGAGTGTCATAGCGTGTCTCTGCCTGTGTCAGAGAGTGTTATAGTGTGCCTCTGCCTGTGTTAGGGAGTGTCACAGTGGATTTCAGTGAGTGTCAGTGAGCGTCACATTGTGTCTCAGGGAGTGTCACAA
>NW_025167399.1:0-1693 GCF_004010195.1 Chiloscyllium plagiosum
ACGAATATTTACGACTTCTTCCTCTAACCTAACGTTGACCTTTCCCCCTCCACAATACGAGGCCGATAAGACTCCTAATTATAATTTACAAAATAAAACTTCTTATCTCAAAACCAGGAGGCTTTCGGTTCTTCTCCATAGTCCTGTCTTCTTTTCTTCTGGGGGTTTCTGCTTCACTAGTTACTAATCAATGAATATACTTTTAAAGGAGCTATATTTCAGGCAGTCTTTGTATGCTGGTAGCTTGGCAGCTCTGCTCTCAACTGTTCAATTTCCCATGGTCTTGTACCTCCAAACTATTGGATTGTGTCATTGGCTTTTAAGATTATCAATGTATTACATTCAAACTTGATTGGAGATGGGTCATTTGGGGTATAATTTAAACTGTTTGGCTGAATTTGTTTTTGTCTAAAGACAATGAGCTAATCG
Source organism: Chiloscyllium plagiosum (assembly GCF_004010195.1). NCBI lineage: Eukaryota > Metazoa > Chordata > Chondrichthyes > Orectolobiformes > Hemiscylliidae > Chiloscyllium > Chiloscyllium plagiosum. The sequence continues at coordinate 430 of NW_025167399.1, forward strand.
AGTTGTTCAACCAAATGTTAAATTATATCTATTTTTCAGAAGACTCGGTGCTGTCAGGTAGTTAAAAGGTGCAGTACACCCACATGTTCATCACTGAAGTCACACGGAAACCTGACTAGGGAAAGTTGACACATTGACTTACCTAAACGACTTCAGGCAAGCAGATGGACTTTTATAACAAATGATAATGGTTGCTTTTAAATTCCACCATAGATTATGAGTCAATGACTTTATTACCATAAACTGTCTTCCTGTACGTGCAGGGAACACGTCAAACATCCTCAAGAGCAATTATTTAGTGACGGACATGTGATTAGAAGGCACTTGAAACAGTTGCATCCAGATTGAACAAAGGCAAAAATCATGGTTCATTCAGAAGTTACACTGAGACTGCAGTTTTGTACATGATTGGTGAGTGGGGAGGACATGGAGATGTAAATCCGTGAAGGACAAAATGGATTTTGGAGTTTGAGAACATTCTGTGTACTTCTCACATATCAGTGAGTAATTTATAAATAGTAGTTTGATAGCTATAATTTATAAGGCAAGGATTTTTTGTTTGGAACTGAAGACATTGACTTGCACTTTACAAAATTTAAATATCATGAGCAGAAATTGAGTTCAACCCAGTTTAGTAGACAAATATAATGACTTACCAGGAACACCAACTATCGCAAGGATGGGGTAGTAGCCACCTTGAATAATCCAAAGGATATCCTGGATCCGTGATGCTAATGATATCCAAGACCGAGAAAGCCATTAAAGACCAGAGGATAAACTCCTGTCCATTGTTGGAACATTCCAGTGTAGTGTTCTCAGATTCTGATCTCTCCTCCCGCGCTCTCTCTCGAGCTGCTGATCCCTGTTAGTGCTGTCAGTGATGCTCCTACTCACACTATGTGATAGCACATTGAACAGAGCCCATTTATATTTCAAACTTGAAAACTCTCCACTGCCATAATTAGGATTCACTGAGATTGATGTTCATCACAGTCACTGAAAAATAGTTCCAGTTAACCCCTTTGAATTCAATAATGATTTTATTAAAATTTAAAAGAATTTTTAAAGTTTACACATTTGGCATGGGATATGTGTGGGGGGTGAACAGGAAGAAATATTTGAGATGGTAGTTTGATTGAATGTAATCATTCAATCTGCCTTAGATATGGCAGTAATGACAAAGGATTGTCAGAACTTAAACAACTTTCTCGGCTAAGAAATCGAAACATGTAGTCTGTAACTACTGATCAGTGATTATAATGTC
>NW_025167400.1:0-1693 GCF_004010195.1 Chiloscyllium plagiosum
TTCAAACCAGGGGGAGAATCTTGAGGAGAACAGAAATCCCGCTTTGGCATCACGTGGTCAGTCAGCTCTGCACGCTTTCTGGTGAAGAGCTTGGTGAAATTTGCAGTGCTGTAGTCACTCATTGTAATGTTAAAGCGTTACATTTACTGCACTATTTCATGGCACTGTATGATTTGAAGATTTACACACACTGTGCTATTGTTTGTGTTAGGCTGACTATGAGTTTTGTTTTGATTTTTCCTGATTTTATTGGGGGATCGGCCCTTATTCTCTTTTTCCCCTAGGCCCCATTATTTACATTGCAACGTTTTCTACAATACGATGTTTCATCGGACACAGCTGCTGCAATATTGCAGAATTACCTGTAATGATCGCCGATCCTCCATCTCCTCACCATATTCTTCTCTCTCCCCATATCTTTTGTGTCTTGAAATCTTTATTTATATTATGTGGTAGAGAATTCCCCATGTTCACCAGACTCTGAGTGCAGACATTTATTTTCATCTCAATGCAGAATGGCCTGCCTGTACCGAATAATGTGTCCCCTTGTTTGAGACTTCCCACCTGGGGAAATATCATCTGTACTTCCAATCTGTCTCACGCTGTCAGTGTTTTATATATCTCACTGAGATCTCCACCCATTTTCCTAAAGCCCATGGAATACAGGTCCAGTCTCCCCAAACTCTGCTCCCACAACAAGCCTGTCATCCCAGAGATCAGTCTGGTCATCCTTTGCTGCTCTCCCTCAATGTCAGGTTTGTCCTTTATTTTGTCAGCAAACTAAAACTGAACACAATACTGCACAATGTTCGAGATGATGTCTCACCAAGGCTCTGTACAGATGCAGTCAGGCACCCTTACTTCAGGACTCAAATCTCCCGGAAATGAAGTTCAACATACCATTTATCTCCCGAACTGCTTTCAGCATCCACCATCAAACAATTGCAGAAGCAAAGACTCTTTACCTTCAGAAAAGCAGCACGATCTACATTCGTTCCATTGTCTGAGATGAGATACGAAGCCATAAATGTTAATGATACTCTAAGTGCTGGCCCAATTAGTTTTTAACAGTTGTGAAGTTACCCGTTACAACTCCCCACTGAGGGCATTTATTCCTGACCCCAACACCCTCTGGGTGAAAATCCATCTTCAAATCCTCTGTAAATCTCAAACCTTCACTTTAAAAGTCTGCTGTCTTGTTTCCGACCCTTTGACTAAAAGGAACAGCTGCTGTCTATCCACCCTGTCCATGCTCCTCGCAATCTTATCCTTCTGAATCACATCCCCCTCAGGCTTCCCTGCTCCAAAATAAAGAATCTGATCTTATCCAGCCTCTCTCCACAGCAGGTATGCTCCATTCCAGGGAACATCCTGGTGAAACTCCTCTGCACCCCGTCCAGTGCAATCACATCCTTCCTGCAATGTGGCTCCCAGAACTTCGCACAGTATTCCATCCTGGTCAAAACAAAGTCATGTATAGCTATAATAATCTATGTTTCGATGAGTAAACACTATGCTTACTATCCACAGTGCTTTCTCAACTAACCTATTAAACTGTCCAGTCACATTCAGGGATGTGTGGAGAAGCACCCTCTGAGCTTCCTGCTAGTCACTGAGTCCTCCCCTGTCTGGTTCCTTCTTCCAAAGTCCATCACCTCATATTTAGAACATAGAACATAGAAGAATACAGCGC
>NW_025167401.1:0-1694 GCF_004010195.1 Chiloscyllium plagiosum
CTGTTTCCATGCTGTACATCTCTATGATTCTATGGTGCTGGTAAAGCACAGCAGGATTTTCCTGCTCCTTGGATGCTGCCTGACCTGCTGTGCTTTTTTCAGCATCACTCTAATCTTGACTCATATCACACTACAGATGTCCCCACTACACTATACACTCTCTGACACACACTCACATGCATACACATACACGCAAACTCTTACAGACTCACGCACTTACCCAGACCCTCTGTCATACACATGCAGCCTCTCAGAAACACACACATGCACCCCCAAGAGGCAAACACACACTCTCACTCACACACTCACTCTCTCCCACACACGCACGCATACACTCTCACTCTCTCTCTCATGCACACACACATACAAACACACACACACACATATTTAAGTCCATGGGGTGATTTTGCATTTGCAGAATTGTAATTGCAGATATACTCTATTTTGTTCAAAAAGCACACAATCTGCAGGCAGTCAATCCATGTAACATATTATAAATTCCTACTTTGGAAATAGAACCAGTCTAACTCAAGATTAAGATATAGACAGACTCTAACCTCACACCTTTAATGCATTGTCTGAACTGTGATGTTACTTTTTTAATATAAAACCTTAAGTTATCTCGAGAATGTGATTTGAAAGAATGTCTGGCATTTACATATTAACAAACTGAAACTTGCAACCCATTCTAAAAAATGAAAGATTTAACAGCAATCTAGGTTTGTTCAATATATCGTATCAGTTACATATATGACACTGTGATCATTTGCTATAAATTCTGTGTCTTATAATCCTGCTCCACAGCTACCTGATGAAAGAACAGTACTGTGAAAACTAGTACTTCCAAATAAACCTGTTGGACTATAACCTGGTGTTGCGTGATTTTTAACTTTGTCTACCCCAGTCCAACACCTGCGCCTCCTCATCGATACTAATTCAGTCAGTGTCCCACTACCCAAATTTAAGGCTTTGAAAAATTTACTCAGACAGGTTTCCCAAAGTTAAACAAAGAAGGTAAGTTGATTAAACTATTTTATCCAAAACTGTGAAAGCCTGGACAAATCAGCACAATTCATACGGTTATGCACATTTGTCAGGAACTGTACCCACACAGATGCTTCTGGCAGAGAAAGAGGAAAGACAAACAAGGATTTTTCTATCCATTAAATATTTCAATAAAAACTAGTGCATGGTGACCTTTTCTTTGATTGTTCTTAACCTGATCAATTCAACATTGCAACCATTTAATTAAGTTGTTATCCTGGCTGTAATGGTTAGTCGCAGGTATCATGTTTGAAAAGATCTCGTTATGCAGTTGTTTTCTCTCAGGAATGATCACTCTTGTTGAATTGAGAAAGAGAGACTATGGCCTCTGAGACTATCTTCAGTACAGCATTGCCTTCATCTTTCCTCTCACTGAGCTACCTCGTGGTGACGCTGAGTGAGCCCAGTGCAGATTCGAATCAGCCCCTACTTACCTTTCCAGGCGGAGCAGGGGACCTGGCATTAGAATCGGTGGCTGCTACATTGGTGGAGGCGCTATTAGTAAGGCAGGCCCAGCAGCAAAAGATGGCACTTGGAGATCAGCGACTTTGTCGTTGGTTGGGTCTGGCGCCTGCCATGGCGAAGTGGTGACGGAAGAGCATCTCAGTGACGTCAATGAGGTGGTAAAAACAATGACTGCAGATGCTGGA
>NW_025167402.1:0-1694 GCF_004010195.1 Chiloscyllium plagiosum
GAGAAAACAGCCCCAGCCTGTTCAGCCTCTCCCCGTAGCTGAAACCCTCCAACCCTGGCAACATCCTTGTAAATCTTTTCTGAACCCTTTCAAGTTTCACAACATCCTTCCGATGGGAAGGAGACCAGAATTGAACACAATATTCCAGAAGCCATGATCTAGAATGGGAATAGGTTTAGGGGACTGGATACTCCCAGTCTAAGGGGAGAAAGTGAGGTCTGCAGATGCTGGAGATCAGAGATGGAAATGTGTTGCTGGAAAAGCGCAGCAGGCTCCAACCCTGGCAACATTCTTGTAAATCGTTTCTGAACCCTTTCAAGTTTCACAACATCCTTCCGGTGGGAAGGAGACCAGAATTGAACACAATATTCCAGAAGCCGTGATCTAGAATGGGAATAGGTTTAGGGGACTGGATACTCCCAGTCTAACCATGGGAAGCAAACTCCATGAGTTCCCTCCTCAACCCCCAACTACTGTAACAACTGCACTCCTACCAGCTTCTGGTAAAGCTCTAGATCTTTCAGGTTTGTAACAGGTTCTTGCAATTCTCCAGTGTGGAAGCAGGCCATTCAGCCCATTGTGTCCACATTGAGCCTCCTAAGAGCATCCCACCCAGTCCTACCACACCACCCCCCTTTCCCCTTGCTAATCCACTTAACCTGCACATCCCTGGACACCATAGGACAATTTAGCATGGCCAATCCACCCTAACCTACACATCATTGGACTGTGGGAGGAAACTCATGTAGACACGGGGAGAATGTGCAAACTCCACACAGTCACCCGAGGCTGTAAGGCAGCAAAGCTAACCACTGAGCCACCGTGCCGCCCATTTGAATAGATTAAGTCACTGAAAAATCATTCAAAACAAAAATAATGTTGGGCAAAGGCACAAGACAGAAAGGAAAAGACCAAAGTGAAGATAATTGGGAGCAAGTGAGAAGACAAGCAATCAGTTTGGGATAGGTGAGGGAGTCTGAAGAAGGCAATATGATGGAATGGTCGTGTGGAATTGAAAGAGATGAGGAGAAAAAAAACACAGGGCAGAAATTAAGTCAGTTCAAACCTAACATTATGGCATACTTAAACATGCAAATTTCTCGACTTATCCTCACTGACTAAATCAGTTTTCCTTCACTGGCTCTTATCATCAGAATGGAAAGATATGATCATTATATTGCAACTCATCTGCTGGCATTAGTTACCTGGTGCTTTTACGTCAGAGAATTTTAAAATATCTCCTGAAGAGTGAGAATTCCTCCTTGAAACAGATGTTAAAAAGTTTAGTGGTTGATAAGACTTTACCTAATAAGGGGTGTCAGAGACTAGGCTCCGTTTTAGAGAAATTAGAATAATAGTCAAATCAAGCATTTACCAGCAAAACAAAGTTGACACTTTATGCAGACATATAGTACATTGATACGGTGGCTCAGTGGTTAGTATTGCTACCTCACGACGCTAGGGACTCCAGGTTCGATCCCAGCCTTGGGTGACTGTCTGTGTGGAGTTTGCATGTTCTCCCTGTGTCTGTGTGGGTTTCCTCCACAGTCCTAAAGATGCTGTTTTCTCTAGTGTCAAAGGCTGAGGGGTGACCTTTTAGAGGTTTATAAAATCATGAGGGGCATGGATAGGATAAATAGACGAAGTCTTTTCCCCTGGGGTGGGGAGTCCAGAACTCAAGGGACATAGGTTTA
>NW_025167403.1:0-1694 GCF_004010195.1 Chiloscyllium plagiosum
GGAATAAATCTGTTGATGATTCCACTGGACACTCTAACCACACGTTACATAATGGAGCACTTCTCATCTCTCCAACAGTCCTCCTGAATGACATAGCTCCTCATGTCTCAGCATAAAAGAGTTACATGCTTCTGTCCCTTTTAATGCTGTAACCTCTTTCCCTGCTACTCCTGGCCTATGCCAGTCAAGCTTACTTTCACAGGTATATATTTTAAGATCTCGCACATTCTTCTCCATGCCTCACAGAAACCAAACTTTGATTTCTGAACCAAATCATCATCATCAGCCATTTCAGCTTCTAATCTTGCCGTTGTAACTGCTCTTCCACACGAGTTCTCACGATTGCAGGAAGTGAATTGTTGAACTTCTCCAACATAAGAATCTCTCTAACAGTGTCATAGCTTTGTTCTGTTTTTAATACCCTTACCGACTATTCAAAATTACTTTGTTTTATCCTTTCAAACTCAATGAGAGTTTAACCAGGGACCGTTTTTTAGATTCCTGAAACGCTGTCTGTCGGCTTCTAGCACAGGCTCAAATGCACTTCAGATGGCTTTCTTCACCACCCCATACTGGCCAGATACCTCCTCCGATAGGGATGCAAATACCTATCAGCTTTGTTTGGATCAACTAAATCCACATGGTCACTGGCCACTGCATTAGTTTAGCCACTTTCTCAAGTGAAATTCAAAAGGCTTCCACATCCTTCTCATCAAATTTAGGTAATGCCTGGATGCATTTAAACAGAACCTCATTAGGCCATTGGCTACTACAGGGTTGCTCAACCTCACTATACTCCTCATCCAGCCTACCATCTACCTTGATCTCCGCCTTCTATGTCAACTTTCCTCTCTAATTGCTAACTGTTTAAGTTGAAACTCTCTGCTTTTCTTCTCTCCTTTTCTCTCTTCCTTCTTCATTTCCTTTTCTTTAATTTCTACTTTTCATCATAATTCAAACTGTTTCAATTCCTTCTCATGTTCAAAGTGCCTCATTTGAAATTGAATTTTAGCCATTTCGAAAGCGCCTGATGGCGGTTCCGTCCAATGTAATTCCGGAACTATAGCTGTAATTATCTCTCATTTTCGCGCAGACAAAAGCAAACCCAACTCCAGGTTGTCTGTCAATTCCTACAGCTTTGCCTTCATTACCTTTTGTAAAACCCCCAAGTTTACTTCTTCCACACCCAGAGAACTCTTAGTGACTGAAAGAATCTTTATACACAAAACACTGTTTAAACCAGCTGAATTCAACATCCGGAACAAAAGACACGAACAACTACCATATGTGACCTTTGAACCGAATAGTCTCCCGGTGCATAATCTCCAGTGTCTGCATGAGCTTATTCTGGATTCTCTGGTTTCCTCACACAATCCAAAGATGTGCATGTCAGGTGAATAGGCCATGCTAAATTATTCATAGTTTTCAGGGATGTATGTGGGTTAGGATCCTTTTCGGGGTTAATATTAGGTAGAGGAATGGGTCTGGGCAGGTTACTCCTCCGAGGGTCGGTGTGGACTTGTTGGGTCGAATGGCCTGTTTGCAGACTGTAGGGATTGTACACAGACACTCCCACACAGACACTCCCACACTCCCTTACAGACACCCACACTCTCACAGGCATCAGCTCAGACCACGCTACACTCATGCACACACATATAACTCTCTCTTACAGACACTCATAGCCCCCCAGA
>NW_025167404.1:0-1694 GCF_004010195.1 Chiloscyllium plagiosum
CGATTCGATTCCAGGCTGTAACGCACTCCGGACAATCTGTTATTCTGTAACATAAACCACACTGAACCCCTCAATTAGGTTCCAGGCCTGAACTCACTCAGGGATGTCTGTTATTCTGCATATAAAACCAGCCTGAACCCCTCAATTAGATTCCATGCCTTAACTCACGACAGGGTATCTGTTACTCTGTACATAAACAACCCTAAACCCCTCGATTTTATTCCAGGCTGTAACTCAGTCCGTGGTGTCTGTTATTCTGCATATAAACTACCCTGAACCGTTAATTAGATTCCAGGCTGTTATACACCCTGGAATATCTGTTATTCTGTCTACGAACCTCCCTGAACCCCTCGATTAGATTCCAGTCTGTAACTCACACAGGGCTATCTGTTATTCTGTATATAAACCAGACTGATCCCTTCAATTAGATTCCATGCCTTATCTTACACCGGGCTATCTGTTATTCTGATATGAATCACCCTAAACCCCGCGATTAGATTCCAGGCTGTAACTCACTCCGGGCTATCTGTTATTCTTTACAATAAACCACCCTGAACCCCTCGATTAGATTCCAGGCTGTAACTTCCTGTCAGGGTTGAAAGGGAAGGCTGGTAGTTATAGGGAATGCTCGCTGACTAAAGAAGTTGAGGGTTTGCTTCAGAAAAAGAAGGAAGCATATGTCAGGCATAGACAGGATAGATTGAGGGAATCCTCAGAAGAGTATAAAGGAAGTTGGAGTATCCTTAAGAGGGAAATCAGGAAGGCAAAACGCGGACATGAGATAGCTTTGTCAAATAGAATTATGGAGAATTCAAAGTGTTTTTACAACTATATTAAGGACAAAGGGTAACTAGGGAGAGAATAGGGCCCCCTCAAAGATCAGCAAGGCGGCCTTTGTGTGGAGCCACAGAAAATGGGGGAGATATTAAATGAATATTTTGCATCAGTATTTATTGTGGAAAAAGAAGATATGGAAGATATAGACTACAAGGAAATCGATGGTGACATCTTGCAAAATGTTACAGATATAAAGAGGAGGAAGTGCTGGATGGCTTGAAACGGTTAAAGGTGGATAAATCCCCAGGACCTGATCAGGTGTACCTGAGAACTCTGTGGGACGCTAGAGAAGTTATTGCTGGGCCTCTTGTTGAGATATTTGTATCATCGACAGTCACAGGAGAGATGCCAGAAGACTGGAGGTTGGCAAACGTGGTGCCAATGTTTAAGAAGGGCGGAAAAGACAAGCCAGGGAACTATAGACCGGTGAGCCTGACCTCGGCGGTGGGCAAGTTGTTGGAGGGAATCCTGAGGGACAGGATGTACATGAATTTGGAAAGACAAGGACTGATTCGGGATAGTCAACATGACTTTGGGCTTGGGAAAACATGTCTCACAAACTTGATTGAGTTTTTTGAAGAAGTAACAAAGAAGAGTGATGAGGGCAAAGCAGTAGATGTGACCCATATTGACTTCAGTAAGGCGTTCGACAAGGTTCCCCATGGGAGACTGATTAGCAGGTTAGACCTTATGGAATACAGGGAGAAGTAGCCATTTAGATACAGAACTGGCTCAAAGGTAGAAGACAGAGGGTGGTGGTGGAGGTTTGTTTTTCAGACTGGAGGCCTGTGACCAGTGGGATGCCACAAGGATCAGTGCTGGGCCCTCTACTTCTTGTCATTTATATAAATGATTTG
>NW_025167405.1:0-1694 GCF_004010195.1 Chiloscyllium plagiosum
TTCTGTCTTATATGGGCTAGCAAATCCTGTATTTATACAGAAGTCTTCCCTGTATCCCATTCCTCCTTACTTTCTGAATGGGCCTACCATGAGCCGACTAGGGGTGGCACAATGGCTCAGTAGTTAGCATTGTTCATGCTCAGTGCCAGAGAGCTGACCACTATTGCTTTCCGCGGGTTGGTCCCATCCCCCAACAATATCCAAAACGGTGTACTTGTTTTTGAGGGAAACGGCCACCGGGTATCCCTGAACTCTCTGCCTTTTCCAGTTCCCTCTCCTAACAGTCACCTAGCCACCTATATCCTGTAACTGAGGTGTGACTACCTTCCTGTACCTCCTCACTATCATCCCTCATCCTCCCAAATGATCTGAAGCTCATCCAGCTCCTGCTCCAGTTCCCGAATGTGGTATGTGAAGAACTGGAGTTAGGTACACTTCGCGCAGGCAAAGTCAGCAGGGACTCTAGTGGTGACCCTTACCTCCCACATCCTCCATGAGTTGAAAAGATGACTGATGGTTTTATTAGGTGGCACACTTTGATAGGAGGACTAACAAGGAAAAAGAGAGGAAGCAATAGGTAATTCCACCTCAGAAATGTTGCATTTGTTTCCTTCTCTGAGTTGAATCACAAAATAATGTTATCCAAACCCAACCTGGATCATATGAGATCACCTTGAATATTGCCCATACTGTATTCTGTCACATTCCCTGCCATTTCCTTCGGAAGAATTCGACCTAGTTGATTTGAGGATATGTTCATTTGTGCCAATGTAATTTAAAAATTAAACATTTAATGCCTTCACAGTATCTGTTTTAAAATGAATGCATCCAAATTTAAACAAATTAAACAAATACAGATATTTCTGGAAAAGCTCTGGAGGTCTGACAGCATCTAAGACCACAAGTCAGGGTTAACGTTTCTGATCTGGTGACGTTCCTCAGAATCAGTGTTATTCATACCCTACTTCCCCAGTTACATTCTCCCATACTAGATGAAATATCCATCAGGTATTCACTGGCTACACTCTACTCGTGATCTTCTGTGCTCAATAAGATCATCTCCCATTCTCAGTCCTAAACTGTTAATCATTCAATGCATGATGCCTTCATTCCAAGAACAAGAAAAGACGAACATCTTTGAAAAGTTTCGAGAGCCATTGCGAATTTCTTTTCAGTTTAGCGAACTATAATTACACAGAAAACATCAAGTGTGTTATCAGCACTGACCTTACAGATGCAGAATAAAAACATTCCTAAGATCAAACACAATACCCTTTGCAAAAAAAAGCAACATTCCGTTTACCTTCCAAATCACTTGCTGCATCTTCAGACTAACTTGATGTGATTCGTGTACTAGGAAAAACAAATCCTTCTGTATGACAACGTTCTGCAATCTCTCTTCATTTAAGTAATTAAATGTTGTCTTATCCGAACTCAAAACACAAAGTTTCCATCCTTCACATTGTACTGTTTTGCAGTGAAGGTTTACTTACTGCTTCCCCCTGCCTGTATCCCATTGCAGATATTCTTCCCTCACCCGTCTGTATCCCAATGCCTATGCTCTGCCCTCCCCTGTCTGCATCCCACTGCAGACACCCTGCCCTGCCCCTGTCTGTATCCCATTGTAGACGCTCTGCGCTCCCCTGTCTGTTATCCCAATGCCGATGTTCTGCCCTCCCCGTCTGTATCCCATT
>NW_025167406.1:0-1694 GCF_004010195.1 Chiloscyllium plagiosum
GGTGGTGAGAAACTGAATTCACTGCCGCAAGGGGATTGCAGACAGAAGCTCTCAAAACATTGAAGAAGTTTTCAGAAGTGCACTTGCAATGCCAAGACATACAAGGTGATGGGTCTTGAAGGAGAACCGTTGCTGGTGTTTTTGAATCTGTAGTCTGTACTATTTGCCCGAAATGTCAATTTTCCTGCTCTTCGGAAGCTGCCTGACTTGCTGGGCTTTTCCAGCATCACTCTAATCTAGACTCTGGTTTCCAGCATCTGCAGTCCTTGTTTTCACCTTATACAAGGTGATGGGCTGAGGGCTGAGAAATGAAGTTACCATCGTTTAATGGTGGGTTTTGACTGGCACAGAATCAATGGGCTGAAGGGACTTGTTCTGCACTGTAGACCGCTGCGATTTGATAAAAAAAGGATAATGAAGCGACTTTGATTGAGGTGTTGGCACGAACAATTGTCAATGTGGCAGTGCCACAAGATTGAGCTTTATTCTGACACACTGTCAGACCTGGATTTGAACTCTGTCCACACTCCCTGCAGATGCTTCTGGACCTGCTACATTTCTTCAGCACTCAGCGTTTATTTGTGGTTACAGAGAGGGTCTGAGTCTGATGGTTTGTTAGATATGGGAAGGCAAAGCAGACACTTCCTGATTGAAAATGAAAACTCAAACGTAGAATTGTGAGGCTGTTAATGTATATTTTGTTCCACAAATCCAGACAACACATGTTTCAGTACAACAGCAGATACTTTATTATCGGAGTGCAGTGCGAGATTCTCCATGTCCCTGAAAGTAGTCGTGTGTCTACTTGTGGTGACACTTCTCCACGAATCTCTGCTCTCCACACGAAGGCAGTACTTTTTAATGGGAATAATACAAAAGGTCTCTCAGCCACATGGTTGATTGTCGATACATTGTTTAAGATGGGCAATTATCATCTTACAAGGCCCGGTGAATGTCGATGTCCAGCGATAATGAGTGAATGGATTACAGCGACTGATTATCGGATTCTTCATGATCATGTGTCAATGGGAAGAGATTAAAACTGAAGGGTTTTTCCTGTTTTCAACGGGGAATTCACATCCCTATGGTAATACGGAGAGGAAGCAAGATAATGGGAGCAGGAGGCAGTTTAACAGGGATGCGAACAAGGCTATCAGTGTTGGCTGGGGAGGACACATAGCTTTACCTGAGGCTGCAGAGGAATCCACATGTGTGGCTGCAATGGATTCCTTCTCTAAGATTCAGTTATCCTACAGAGATGTTCTGTCTATTCTGTAGTTGATACGGTAGTGAGTCTGATTCACAGTGGAATATTTAACCCTTGAGTGCCCAGTATGCCTTGAAAGAGAATTAAAAAATGGAACTGATCTCTTTCCGGCGTTATAACGTCCTCACCACAGTCAGTGACAGCAATCTCCCCCTGTAGTATATAAACCAGACCCTCACGCACTGACACCAATCACCCCATGTCGCATATAAACCATCCAACAGGCACAAATCTCCCTCTGTCTGATTTCACCCTGCCCCACAGACAGTGACAACATTTTCCAACAGTCTGATATAAAACAGACCCACAGACAGTGACACCAATCTCCCCCTGTCTGATATAAAACAGACCCACAGTCACTGACGCCAATCTCCCCCTGTCTGATATAAACCAACCCCACAGTCACCGACACCAATCGCTCCCTGTC
>NW_025167407.1:0-1694 GCF_004010195.1 Chiloscyllium plagiosum
GCGAATGTACTGATTACTGTGGGAATACACTGAGCATCGTGGTAATGTACTGATCACTGTGGGAATTTATTGATCACTGTGTGAATGTTCTGATCACTGCTGGAATGTACTGATCACTGTTTAAATGTATTGATCACTGTGGGAATGTACTGACCACTCATGAATGTACTGATCACTGTGTAAATGTAATGATCACTATGGGAGCATACTGATCACTGCAGGAATGTATTGATCACTGTAGGAATGTACTGATCGATGTGGGAATATACTGATCACTGCGGGAATGTATTGATTACTGTGGGAAGGTACTGATCACTGCCGGAATGTACTGATCACTGTGGGAATGTACTGATCACTGCGGGAAAGTATTGATCACTGTGTGAATTAAATGTTCAATGCGGGAATGTACTGATCACTGTGGGAATGTATTGATCAATGCAGTACTGCACTGATCACAGCGGGAATGGACTGATCACCGTTTAAATGTATTGATCACTGCGGGAATGTACTGATCACTGTGGGAATGTACTGATCACTGCGGGAAGGTATTGATCACTGGGGGAATGTACTGATCACGGCGAGAATGTATTGATTACAGTGGGCATGTTCTGATCACTGCAGGAATGTCCTGATCACTGCGGAAATGTACTGATCACTGTTGGAATGTATTGATCAATGCGGGAATGCACTGATCACTGTGGGAATGGACTGATCACCATTTAAATGTCTTGATCACTGTTCTATTTACTGTGGGAATGTACTGATCACTGTGGAAATGTATTGATCACTGTGGGAATATACTGAACACAGTGGGAATGTACTGATTACTGTGGGAATATACTGATCACGGTGGGAATGTACTGATCAGTGTGGGAATATGATCTACACTGTGACAATGTATTGACCACTCCGGGAATGCACTGATCACTGTGGAAATGTACTGATCAATGTGGGAATGTTCTATTTACTGTGGGAATGTACTGATCACTGTGGGATGGTACTGATCACTGTGGGAATATACTGATCAGTGTGGGAATGTAGTGATCACTGTGGAAATGTACTGATGACTGTGGGCATGAACTGATCAGTGTGGGAATGTACTGATCACTGTGGGAATGTACTGATCACTGTGGGAAAGTTCTATTCACTGTGGGAATGAACTGAACTCTGCGGGAATGTACTGATCACTGTGGGAATGTACTGACCACTGTGGGAATGTACTGATCAGTATGGGAATGTACTGATCACTGTGGGAAGTTCTATTCACTGTGGGAATGAACTGAACTCTGCGGGAATGTACTGATCACTGTGGGAATGTACTGATCACTGCGGGAATGTATTGATCACTGGGGAAATGTACTGATCACGGCGAGAAGGAACTGATCACTTTGGGAATGTACTGATCACTGTAGGAATGTAATGATCACTGTGGGAATGTAGTGATCGCTGTGGGAATGTACAGATCACTGTGGGAATGTACTGATCACTGTTTAAATGTATTGGTCACTGTGGGAATGTACTGACCACTCAGGAATGTACTGATTACTGTGTAAATGTAATGATCACTATGGGAGCATACTGATCACTGCAGGAATGTATTGATCACTGTAGGAATGTCCTTATCGATGTGGGAATATACTGATCACTGCGGGAATGTACTTATCGATGTGGGAATGTATTTCTCACTGTGTGAA
>NW_025167408.1:0-1694 GCF_004010195.1 Chiloscyllium plagiosum
CCAGAGACCACCGAAAGGGGAAGTGGGACATACGAGTGAGGCCACCCATCTGCATGGCCTCCGATTTTGAAAAATTAATTTTGTAGCCTGAAAATGCACTACAAATGCATTAATAGCTTGGATGAAGCGAGGCACGGACATCAGAGGATTACTAAGAAAAAGGAGATCATCATCTACTTATAGGGTAATTTTATGTTTACCTGTACCAACCCTCGGGGCTGTTATATTAGAGTCAGCCCGTATAGCTTCCGCCATTTGCTCAATTATTCGCGTGAATAGCAACGGTGAGAGACGACATCCCTGACCTGTTTTGGGATCATTATACAGTGTTGAGACCCATTTGGCAAATACGTTTCCAACGCCAAACCTTCCCAATGTATAGAACAGGTATGACCATTCAACCCTGTCAAATGCCTTCTCCGCATCCAATGAGACTACTATTTCTGGTATTTTTTCCTGATGACAGACTTGATTCACATTCAAGACCCTTCTAATATTATCAGATGATCTACGGCCCCTAATAAACCCAGTCTGCTCCTCTTTTATGATATATGGCAGTATCCCCTCTAGCCTCAATGCTAATGATTTACAGAGAATTTTAAAAATCTACAGTTAGCAAGGATATTGGTCTGTATGATGCACAATCTTCTGGATCCTTTCCTTGTTTGAGAATAAGGGAGATATTCACCTCATTCAGTGAGGGTGGGAGGCAGCCCTGACTTATATGAGTGGTTATACATGTCCATAAGTGGGCCAGCTAATACTCCTGTGAACTCTTTGTAAAATTCAACCTGAAAGCCCTCTGGGCCAGGTGCCTCACTGCTCTGAAGTTGCCTGATTATGTCAAGTATTTCCTGCGTTGTTGGGGGAGCATTCAGGAATGATACCTGTTCCAGGATTAAGTCCGGAAAGGCCAGGCTTTTAAAAAAGGACTGCATCCTCCTGGCTCTATCTTCACAATCCTGCGATCAGAATAGAACTTTCTGAAGATTGTGTTGATCCTTTTAGGATCGTGAGTCAGAGTACCAGCACTTTCCCTGATAGCTTGAGTGGCCCCGTTTTATCCTTGCGAGAAATGCGAAGCATCTACGAGGTTTATCGCCAAATTCATATAATCTTTGTTTTGCAAATAATACTTCCCTCTTTGCCGTTAGGTGAAGGCGGTATTCAGAGCTGTCCAAAGGGTCATAATCCTTTAGTAATTTGGCAATAGAAGGTCTGTCAGCGTATGCTGTTTCAGCTGCTTTTAAGCGAAACTCAAGTGGACGCTGTTGTTTTCCCTTTAATTTTTTCCGGGTCACCGAGTATGAAATGATCACAACTCTCGCATAAGCTTCAATAGTCTCCCACATCATTGACGGGTTACTAGCCGTACCTGAATTAATTTCCAAGAAAGCTTTAAATTCTTGAGAAAAATATTTTGTAAGGAATCCATACGCCAATGTCGGGGGGGGGGGGGGGGGGGGGAGGATGTCTCATTGTTCATAGACTTGATTTCCATGTACACAGCAGCGTGTTCAGAAATTATATCATCTATTTTACAGGATGATATGGAATTTTAAAAAGTCGAGGGGGCAAAAAACATGTCAATTCTAGTGTGACATTTATGTGGATTAGAGTAAAAAGAGAAATCTCTGCCTTGTGGGTGGAGGCACCTCCACACATCTAATAATCCTAATTCTTGATTCAAATCT
>NW_025167409.1:0-1694 GCF_004010195.1 Chiloscyllium plagiosum
CACTGGTGGGAGGAAGCCTCTAGGGTTCCAATAGCTTCTTCATTGGCAAATGAAAGGCATAAACGTTTATACATCCATTTTATCCCCCCATTACAGACCATTCATATTATCAGTTTCTTATAGCCACGCCAAATCCAATTAGTCATGTAACTGGTCAGTAATGAACAGACTTATAGACAACCCTCTGTCTTCTCTGATGTCATGATATTTCCCAGATGCCCTTATCACTTTCCTTCAACCTCTCACGGTGCGTGCTGTGTATAACAACATTTCAATACTGCTGACGTTTGCACCTGAAGTTCACACCTCCTGCAATAGTGTGGGAGCCGTCCATTCCTGCCCACAGGGTTTTTAATGGAATCTCATTCATAGTTATTGAGTATTTTTTAGTGTTGTGTGCATATTGAAACGAACCCTGCATTTCAAAGCATGGCACTATGAACATCTGGAAATCTACTTGTAATATCTCTCAGAATTTAAAGCAGCTGGTTAAGGAGTTTTTCGATCAGCTTCCTCAAGAGTGTCCTTCTCCAGCTGTGTATGCATCAACAACTGCAGCAGCATGTCTCTAAAAGACACTTTATGTATTATTTTAACCTGCTACCTTGGATGTGATCTGTCGGAAAAACATGGTTTACTTTAATACTAAGGAGAAAGTGAGGTCTGCAGATGCTGGAGATCAGAGCTGAAAATGTGTTGCTGGAACTGCGCAGCAGGTCAGGCAGCATCCAGGGAACAGGAGAATCGACGTTTCGGGCATAAGCACTTTCTCAGGAAAGGGCTTACTTTAATACTAAATCAAACAAATCTTGTGAAGTTGAAGGCATGTCCCTTGAAGAGAGAGGGAATGCTGAACTGTATTGAGAGATTACACACAACTGTGTATATGATCTTTTGTTTAATGTTCACTGTTAGAGTTAGAAAATAAATTGATGTAATTCTGTTTAATTTGAGAGTGAAATTTGCGAGTTCTCCATCACTCATATTTTAACAGATTACGAGGCAAGGCAAGCTTTTCTGTGGTTTTGTATTAATTAACAGAGGAGTTCGATTTCGGTGTCGGAACACATTCTATTTCTAAGTCAACTACAAAATATGTGAGGTCATCTTTGTGACGACGGGAACATACTCAGCCAGGGAGACCTCACAGAATATGAGTTTCCTGATTGGGGCTGTTAACCTGGTCGAATCAGGGAGCCCTGGCTGACATACATAAATTGGAAGATCAGGGGTTCTGTTGGCTGTCAGATCTGGCGCCAAGGAAGATGGACAAGTGCCATGTCCTATGCACATGCAAAGAAAGGGTGACTTGGTGATGTGTTTCTGGCCTCTGCACAGTTATTTCAAACTTGTGTTGGTTTCAGCCAAGGGCAGACCGCATTGTGGCAAAGCAAAAATACAATTGATCGCAACTGAAGAATTATCACTTCTTTCCAAAAGATTAATGAAAGAACCAATTTATTGCAGTGTGGAAACAGGACTTTCAGCCCAAAAAGCACAATCTACCCAGACCCATTCCCTTACATTTACCCCTTCACCTGACACTACGGGCAATTTAACATGGCCAATTCACGCAACCTGCACGTTTTCAGAATGTGCGAGGAAACCGGAGCACCTGAAGGAAACCCATGCAGACACGTGGAGAATGTGCAAATTCCACACAGTCAGTCACCTGCGGCGAGAATTGAACGCGG
>NW_025167410.1:0-1694 GCF_004010195.1 Chiloscyllium plagiosum
AGATGGAGAAAATGAGTTAAATGAGACAGAACTGCTTGTTGGACAAGATCTTGTGCATGAGAGAAAGTGCATACACCACACAATGCATGCGTGACTTTATTTTGGTTTAACCGATACTTCTATTCAATCTCTTCAGGGATGTCATTACATTTCTCTGGAGCAGATGGGAGTTGAACTCAGGCCTCTGAGTCTACGGGTAGGTACCCTACTTCTGTGCCACAAGACTCTCCACCCTTTATAAAGTGTGGAGCTACTTTTTCATCTCACTGTATCCAACTGCGTACATTGTTACATTAATACAGATACTAGATTAGGTCATAGGTCTAATATTGGAGTTGACAATCTGTTCACTTGAAGCTACCATATACACATTTAACCAAAGAGGGAGTCTACAACAAGCAAACGGAAAAAGGAAGCAAAATACTGTGGATGCTGGAAATCTGAAGAAAAAAGAGGAAGTGTTGGAGAAACTCAGCAGGTCTGGCAGCAGTTGTGGGGACAGAAACAGAGTTAATGTTTGAATCTAATAGGACTCTATATCAGAATCCATGTTCAACTCAACTTGAGTTCTGACACTGGACTCGTAACATTATCTCTGCTTCTCTGTCCACAGATGCTGCCATTCCTGCTGAGTTATTCCAGCACTTACTGTTTCCAGAATTTAAAGGAAAACAATTGTTTACTCACGCAGTTCCATATTCTGGCTGTTCTTGTTAAATCAACTTCAATATCTGAACTGTTCCATTGATATGTTACAGCACAATTCATTCCCATGAACTCATCTTCTACAGCAATGCAATTGTTTCTTACCTCTGTTGTCTTTTTTTTTCTTGTACCTGATTTGACTCTAATTGTTGCATATCTGTTTCGATTGGTAACTCTGTGTTTCCCAATGCTTAACTTTCATTGGTTCAGGAGGTCAGCTGTTGATCCCCTCATTCACCAAGATCTAACATGTCCTCTGGGTTTGCTGCATCATTATCAACAAGTTACATTTAAACAGAAGGGTGAGGGCAGCGGGAACAAAATCTAATTGGGTTTTGCGGCTCACCATCCCACATCAGCAAGACCCTGCATTTTCAGTAGATTTTAGATCCAAGGTATTGAGGTCAAAACTGACTAGGATTGAAGAAGCACTGTCAAAAATCAAATCAAACAGTGCTGGAAGTTAATGTGTATCCATATATTCCAAAGGAAATTCAACAGGTATCTGAAGGAAATTGACCTCCTGTCATGGATCTAGGCACCAGAATTGACAACAGCCCTGTTTTCCCTGCAAAGTCCTTCATTTCATTCTGGAATTTTTCAACTGTTCCCATGCTAACCTTCTTTTTGACGCTGTTGAAGCACTTAAATACATCTGTACTTAAGTACTCGGTGTCTAAATTGGCACAGAGAGGCGACATTACAAACTGCACCCTTTCAAGTGCACATGACAATAAAGGCTATTCATTCTTGCTATTTATTCATTCATTCGTCATTCATTCATGCATTCATACTAACAGCTGGGGCTAGTGCCAAAATTGGGAGAGCTGTCGCACAGACTAGTCAAACAACAGCCTGATATAGTCACACTAACGGAATCATGCCTTACAGGCAACGTGACAGACACCACCATCACCATCAGTTGCAGGACTGACTTGGCAAAGGTGATGGCATGATAGTCTACAATCGGAAGCCAGGTGCCCTGGGAA
>NW_025167411.1:0-1694 GCF_004010195.1 Chiloscyllium plagiosum
GTGTGCATGTCCCTCCCTCACTGTGTATGTGCATTTCCTTCCCTCGCTATGTGTGCATGTCCCTCTCTCACTGTGTGTGCACGTGTCATTTCCTTGCTGTGTGTGCGTGTCCCTCCCTTTTGTGTGTGTGTCCCTCCCTTGCTCTTTGTGCGTATCCCTCCCTCGCTGTGAGTTTGCGTGTCCCTCCCACGCTGTGTGTGCGGGCCCCCTCGCTGTGTGTGTGTGCATGTCCCCCTCACTGTATCTGTTTGTGTGGTCCCACCCTCGCTGTGTGTGTGTGTGTCCCTCCCTCGCTCTGTGTGTGTGTGTGTGTGTGTGTGTGTGTGTCCCTCCCTCGCTGTGTGTGTTTGTGTGTGACGCTCCCTCGCTGTGTGTGTGCATGTCCTTCCCTTGCTGTGTGTGTGTGTCCCTCACTTGCTCTGTGTGTGTGCATGTCCTTCCCTCCCTCACTGTGTGTGTGTGTGTGTGTGTGTCACTCTCTCACTGTGTATGTGTACATTTCACTCCCTCTCTGTTTGTGTGTCCTTCGTCCCTCACTTGCTCTGTGTGTGTGCATGTCCTTCCCTCCCTCACTGTGTGTGTGTGTGTGTGTGTCACTCTCTCACTGTGTATGTGTACATTTCACTCCCTCTCTGTTTGTGTGTCCTTCGCTTGCTGTGTGCGTGTCCCTCCCTCGCTTTGTGTGTGTGTGTGTGTGTGTGTCCCTCCTTTGCTCTTTGTGTATATCCCCCTCGCTGTGTTAGTGCATGTCCCTCCATCGCCGTGTCAGTGTGTGCCCCCTCTCACTTTCTGTGCACATTTCCACCTCCTCGCCGTGTGTGTGCTTGCTCCTCCTTCCGTGTGTGTGTGTGTGTCCCTCCCTCAATGTGTGTGTACGTTTCACTCCCTCGCTGTTTGTGTGTCCCTCGCTCGCTGTGTGTGTGTCCCACCCTCGCTGTGTATATGTGTGTGTGTGTCCCTCTCTCAGTGTGTGTGTGTGTCCCTCACTCTCTCACTGTGTGTGTGTGTGTGTGTGTCACTCTCTCACTGTGTGTGCACGTTTCACTCCCTCACTGTTTGTGTGTCCCTTGCTCGCTGTGTGTGTGGGTGTGTCCCCCTCTTGCTGTATGTGCGTGTCACTCCCTTGCTGTGTGTGTGTCCCTCCCTTGCTCTTTGTGTATATCCCCCTCGCTGTGTGAGTGCATGTCCCCCCCTTGCTGTGTGTGCGTGTATCCCTCCCTCGCCGTGTCAGTGCGTACCCCCTCTCACTTTCTGTGCACATTTGCTCCCTCTCGCCGTATGTGTGCTTGTCCCTCCCTCACTGTGTGTGTGTCCCTCGCTCTGTGTATGTGCGCGTGCATGTTCTTCCCTCAGTGTGCGTGTGTTCTCCCTCGCTGTGTGTGTCTGTCCCTCCCTTGCTGTGTGTGTGCGTGTCCCTCCCTTGCTCTGTGTGTGTGTGTGTGTGTCTGTCCCTCCCTCGCTGTTAATGTGAGTTTCCCCCCTTGCTCTGTGTATGTGTGTGTGTGTCCCTCTTGGTGTGCGTGTGTGTACTTGCCCCTCCCTCGTTTTGTGAGCATGTGTCTCCCCCCTCGCTGTGTGTGCGCGTGTCCCTCTCTCGCTGTTTGTGTGTGTCCATGTCCCTCACTGGCTGTGTGTGTGCGTGCCCCTCTCTTGCTGTGTGCCTGTGTTTGTGTGCTTGAGCATGAGCGTGTCCA
>NW_025167412.1:0-1694 GCF_004010195.1 Chiloscyllium plagiosum
GCACCAGGTGTTCATTTGCCTGGCCCGGGAGGATGTCACCGAGGGCAATTTCACCGTCCTCCATGAGGGCGCGGCCTATCGCGCCTTCTGGACGGCGGACGGCATGCGGTGCCACCTGTGCCACGAGGTGGGGCACATAAGAAAAAACTGCCCCACCCAGAAGGCCGCCCAGCCTGCGCCGATGGCTGATGGTGGTGCCGCCGCACCCACTCTGCGCCGATGGCTGATGGTGGTGCCGCCGCACCCACTCACCCTCCCCCGAAGTCAACACCACAGGCCCCGGCACCGGAGGCTAAGCCGGGGGTTTGCAATGCTCTAGCCTCTGGCAGGGAGGGGGGTGAGCGTCCGGCCGGTCAGAAGGCGCAGAAAATGACGCGGCGCGTCAAGCCTGCCCACGGGGAGACCACCCTATCCCCTTCCCCGACACCTAGCCCACGACCTGCCCTGCCCCGGCACGACAATGCCCCTGCGGCCGTGCCAGCGTCGCCCCGGCGCGGGAACCCTGACCTCAAACCCCCGAACCCATACCTGACCCTAACCCCACTGACCCCACACCCACTCCCCACCCCGATGGAGAAACCCCTCGGGCTTTAACGCCCGACCCTGGCGCCGTGACACCTGGCCCGGGGGCCCCTGAGCCCGAGCCCGAGCCCGTGCTCTGCCCAACCCAGCCACGCCCTGGCACTAACCTGGGGGGAACCACCGCTGCTCCACCTCCTGCAGCGACCGTGTCTCCGAGCCCCGGAGAGGGAACTGGGCCCTGGCCCCGCCCTCACTCCCTCCCTCACTCACCTGGTGGACCTGGGGCGGGGCAGGAAGTGACACGGCTGGCCCTCCCCACCCTGGCCACGCCCCCTGTCTTCCCCAGCCATTCGTATTCCTGGAAAGGATGGGGGGAGGGACCCCGGGCCCCATGACCACCGAGGCAGGCAGGGAGGGGAAGGCCCATAAATCCCCCCGGTCTCTCTGGGGAAGAGGCACCGGCCCTTGGAGGGGAAGGACTCTCCAGCAGCGCGCCGGCGGTGCTGCCCCTCTCTGGGGGACGAACCAACGGTGCCCCTCGACTGTCCCGCACCGTGGCCCAACTTGGCAAAACCCCCAGGGGCTACAGTAGGGCCTCCTGCTGCCTCGACTCCTCCGGCCCCTGGGGAGGACCTCAATAACCACGAGGGCCGTGGTGCGGGCGACAACGGAGGACCCTCTGCTGGGTTGTTGAGCGGTGGAGGGGAGGAGCGTGTTATCCTCGCTCCTCCCTCCCAGACTGTTTTTCTGGGGGCCTTGGCCCTGGGGGATGACCTTTTCCTGGGGGATGACCTTTTCCCTGAGGAGCCAGGCGTCCCGGTGTCGGGATAGGAGCAGGGCCCCGAGCCTCTGCCGCCCGATGACTCGAACTCGGGGTGTTCCGGGAAGGGGTGCGCCGAGGAAGGTACCGCCGGTGACCCTGGGGGTGGGGTCGCCGGGGGTTTGAGGCCGGTTGGCGGCGCCGGACCAGCCCCCATCCTCTCGGTGGGGGAGGGGTCGGTGACCGAGGGCGACCACCCGGAGGAGGGTTCAGGATCGGTGGCGGACACCGGGGACGACGCGGACTCCGTCTGCAGTGACGTTTTTGAGTCCCAGGTGCCCCC
Organism: Chiloscyllium plagiosum; assembly: GCF_004010195.1. NCBI lineage: Eukaryota > Metazoa > Chordata > Chondrichthyes > Orectolobiformes > Hemiscylliidae > Chiloscyllium > Chiloscyllium plagiosum. The sequence goes on from NW_025167412.1 coordinate 1,626, forward strand.
CACCGATCTCCCCCTCATCCCCCTCGAGGAACTCAGGGAATTTGTCGAGGAAACCCGGGGTCGCCGGGA
>NW_025167413.1:0-1694 GCF_004010195.1 Chiloscyllium plagiosum
GCTCTGCAAGAAGGTGTCCCGTGTCCCCAGTGTCGAGGTGATGAGGAGACAGATTGCCTTCTCACTGCGTACTTTACAAAACATCTCCAGGACACCTGAAAATCAACCCACCGCCCTGTTGCCAAACACTTCAACTCCCCCTCCCACTCAGCCGAGAGCATGTAGGTCCACGGCCTCCTCCGTCGCCACTCCCTCACGACCCGACACTTGGAGGAAGAACGCTTTGTCTTCTGACTTGGGACCCCTCAACCCCATGGCGTCAATGTGGACTTCACCAGTTTCCTCATTTCCCCTTCCCCCTTCCCCCAGCACCGCCCTATGACCTGACCCACCTGTCAATATTCCTTCCCACATATCCGTTCCACCCTCCTCTCGAGCTAACCCTCTTACGCCCATCCCCAACCACCTATTGCACTCTCAGCCACCTTCACCCCAACCCCACCCCCTCCCACTTATCTCCCCACCTCCGAGGCTCCCAGCTTCATTCCTGGTGAAGGGCTCCAGCCCGAAACGTCGATTTTCCTGCTCCTTGGATGCTGCCTGACCTGCTGTGCTTTTCCAGCAAACACACTCTCTACTCTGATCTCCAGCATCTGCAGACCTCACTGTCTCCTCTTTATCAGATGAGTCAATGGAGTGAGGAATGGCAGATGGAGTTTAATTTAGATATATGTGAGGTGCTTCATTTTGGAAAAGCAAATCCTCACAGGACTTATACACTAAATGATAAGGTCTTAGAGAGTGTTGCTGAACAAAGAGACCTTGGACTGCAGGCTCATAGGTCCTTGATAGTGGAATCACAGGTAGATAGGATAGTGAAGAAGGCGTTTGATATGCTTTCCTTTATTGGTCAGAGTATCGAGTATAAAAGTTGGGAGGTCATCTTGCGGCTGTACAGCACATTAGTGAGGCCACTGTTGGAATATTGCGTGCAACTCTGGTCTCATTCCTATCGGAAGGATGGTGTGAAACTTCAAAGGGTTCAGAAAAGATTTACAAGGATGTTGCCAGGATTGGAGGATTTGAGCTACAAGGAGAGGCTGTATAGGCTGGGGTTGTTTTCCCTGGAGTGTCAGAGGCTGAAGGGTGACCTTATAGAGATTTATAAAGTCAGGTCGTTTCCCTGGGATGGGGAGTCCAGAACTAGAGGGCATAAGTTCAGGGCGGAGAGGTGAAAGATTTGAAAGAGTCCTAAGGGGCAACATTTTCACGCCAAGGGTGCTGTGTGTATGGAATCAACTGCCAGAGGAATGGTGGAGGCTCGTACAATTACTGCATTTAAAAGGCATCTGGATGGGTATATGAATAGGAAGGGTTTAGTGGGATAAGTGCCGGTAACTGGAACTAGAATGGTTATGATATCTGGTTGGCGTGGATGAATTGGACCGAGGGGTCTGTTTCTCTGCTGTACATCTCTATCACTCAATCACTCTAATTGTTTTCCACTGTCTATTTACAGCCTGACATTTCAGTCTATTTCCCCTGTTTACCTTGGTCAGTTCGCCTCTCAAACTCATGTAATTGGCTTTGTTTCTGATGCTCGGGTGTGCTTTATGGTCACTTGAAAACTTAATAATCTCTTTGAATTCCACTTTATTGCAATCTCCTGGAGGATCTCTGTGTGACATCACACCTTCACTCAGTTTCATCACTCAACGGTTAATCTGAGATCATGATATCCCGAGCCATCTGCA
>NW_025167414.1:0-1694 GCF_004010195.1 Chiloscyllium plagiosum
CAGATATATCAGCAAAAGGCTGAGCAATCTCTTCCCTAGCTTCCCACAAACTTCTGGGATACAACTGATCAGGTCCTCGAGATTCGTTCACCTTTATGTGTTTTACAATGCCCAACACCTCCTTGGATTATCGACATGTTTCAAGATATCACAATATATTTCTTCATTATCTCGCTCTTGTAACCCCCTCCACATTAAGTACTGAGGAGACATACTTGTTTAGTATCCCTCCCATCACCTGCCATTCCACACATATGTAGCTTTACTGATCTTTGAGGGGCCCTATTTTCTCCCTAGCTAATCTTTTGCCATTAAAGGAATTGTGGAAATTCTTCAATGTTTCGTTAACCTTTTTTTCTAAAGCCATCTCATGTCCACATTTTGTCTGACCCGATTTCCCCATTGACTATACACCTACTGCCCTTATAATCCTCTCGGAATTCACTTGATCTCAGCTCTGTTTACCTTACATATGCCTCCTTCCTTATCTTGATTAGAGCATCAATATATCTATCTATTCGGCACTCCCTGCACCCACCAGCCTTCCTCATCTCACTAATACGAAAACATTGGCTCAGGACTCTCTGAATCCAAGTTTGATGGCCTAGCATTTTCCAACCATCCCTTTACCTGTGAATAGCGTAACCCAATCAGCCTTTCACAGGGCTCGTCTAAAACTTTCAAATTTGGCCTTATTCAAAGTTAGAACTTTAATGTTTACATCAGGTCTTTCCTATTCCATAACAAATTTCAAACTAATATTTACTGCGTAACGGATTTGAAATGCTAAATAAACTCTTCCTGTTCCACTGTAACAGGCTCGAGAGGCCTCCTCCTGCCCCTGAATAACAGACCCGAGACATTAACTGACACCGTAATCTGTGGATTACGCGCAGCGGTGAAACTGTATCTGACGGAGGTCCATCCCTTCTCAGTTGCAGAAACACAAATAACACATTGTACTCCAGGTGTCCTCTCAGTGACACCTCATACAGATGCAGCGAAACATCTCTTCGTTTTGAATGATTTTTTTGCAAAATGTGCCAACATTCCATCTTTCCACCTTTTCAAGTATTAACAAGCTAATATGGGCTGAATGGCCTTTTCCTCCCCCTCTGCAAGAGGCCCACAGGGACAGATTTGCTTCTGCCTGTCGCTGGGCAGCAGTCACAATGCTCTGTCTCAAGTTTATGAAAGGATTTGGTAACAGAGCACTTAAAACCAGCAGTAGCCTCACACATGTCAATAAATACCGTACTTTGTGTTAAGGTACCTAGAAACTTGCCCACCCGACTTATTTATGCAGCCGATCTGTTATTTTATAACTGTCGTCTTTCATAAACAGAGTGAAACATATATAGACCCATGCAGTGTGCTGTTAATACTCTCATACTCAAGGAAAGAAAGATTTAAAACATTGAAAGATTTATGCTCTATCCCTCAGCAGCGTTCATCCATTCCATCCAAACCCAGTAAATGCTCCCTTTTATTGTGATATGAAAAGTGATGCAATGAAATGGTTAACTGAGCCTGTTTGTTCAGTAACTGTGATGAATGCCAATCTCCAAGGATTCTAGTTATCGCAATGGAGGGATTCCATCTTTTAATGATAAATGGGCTCCATCAATGTGTTACCCCATAACATGAGCGGGAGCATCATCGACAGCATTAACAGGGATCAGCAATCCAGAGAG
>NW_025167415.1:0-1694 GCF_004010195.1 Chiloscyllium plagiosum
GAGGGCATAGGTTTAGGGTGAGAGGGGAAAGATGTAAAAGAGACCTAGGGAGCAACTTTTTCATTCAGAGAGTTTTACGTAAATGGAATGAGCTGCCAGAGGAAGTGGTGGTGGCTAGTACAATTGCAACATTGAAAAGGCATCTGGATGGGTATGTGAATAGGGAGGGATATGTGCCAGGTGCTGGCAGGTGGGACTAGATTGTTTTGGGATGGCATGGACGAGTTGGATGAAAGGGTCTGTTTCCATGCTGCATATCTCTATGACACCGTGACACTGTGACACTGCCACCTTTAGTGATCTGTGGATGTGTATACCCAGATCCTTCTGCATGTTAATGCTCCGAAGGGTTCTGCCATTCACTATATAATTGCCAGCTGTATTTTACCTTTCAAAATGCATCACCTCACATTTGTTGAGATTAAACTCCATCTGCCATTTTTCTGCCCATGCCTCCAACTGATCTATGTTCTGTTGTATCCTCTGACAATCCTCCTCATTATCCGCAAATCCACCAATCTTTGTATCATTCCAATCTTTGTATCTTCCACAAACATACTAATTAGACTCGTCACATTTTCCTCCAAATTACTTATAAAGGCCATGAACAGTAGAGGTCCCAGCTCTGATCCCTGTGAACACGACTAGTCATAGCCCTCCATTTTGAAAAGCATCCTCCACCACTCCCCTCTGTCTCCTATGATTGAGTCAGTTCTAAATAGGAAAATCCACCTTGCCAGCTCACCCCCGATAGCATGTGACTTCACCTTTTGTACCAGTCTGCCATGAGGGACCTTGTCAAAGGTTTTACTGAAGTCCATGTAGACAACATCAACTGGTTTTCCCTCATCAATCCTCTTCATCATCTCCTTAAAAAAACGTGGTCCAGTTAGGAAGGCACAACCTCTCCCTCATAAAACCATGCTGTCTGTCACTAATAAATCCATTTTCTTCTCAATGCAAATAGATCTTGTCCGTGTGAATATTTTCCAATCATTTCCGTACACTGACATAAGGCTCACAGCTCTATAATTCCCGGGATTATCCCTGCTACCCTTCAACAATGGGACAACATCAGCTATTCTCCAGTCCTCTGGGACCTCACCTGTGGCCAGAGAGAATACAAAGATGTCTGTCAATGCTGCAGCAATTTGTTCTCTTGTCTCCCTCAATATTCTGGGATTGATCCCATCAGGACCCAGGGACTTATTTACCTTTCTTCTTTTTAAGGCACACAGAATGTTTCCGTGTCCGTGTTTAACCTGATGTCATGAGGCTTCATGGGGTCTGGCATCAATGCTGAGCACTTCCAGAGCACAGCCCTCTTGACTGTATCCCACGGAGCTGTTCCCTCTGCTGGCTCTGTCCTGCCAGTGGGACAGGACCTGCCCTGAGATGATCATTGTGTTGTCTGGGACACTGTCTGTAAAGTGGGATTCTGTGAGTGTGACTATGTTCGATTGTTGCTCGATTAGTCTGTGAGGAATATACTGCAGGTCAGTTTTCAGTGTAAGACAAGAAAGAGTAAACACCTCTTAATTTCTTTCAATTTTAAAATCAAGCGGAACTAAATTTAGTTCTCGTTTGCTTCAATAATCAGAGTACACACCCGATTATTTCTCAATTCAGTAACTGCAGTAACCAGCTGAGTCACCTTCCCGACACACTGCCCGACCAAATACATTGAAAACGGC
>NW_025167416.1:0-1694 GCF_004010195.1 Chiloscyllium plagiosum
AGACTAGTCTGCACCATCAGACTAGTCTGCACCATCAGGTCAGTATGCACCATCAGGCTAGTCTGCACCATCAGGTCAGTCTGCACTATCAGACCTGGCTACACCATCAGGTCAGTCTGCACCATCAGGCCAGGCTGCACCATCAGACTAGTCTACACCCTCAGGCCAGGCTGCACCATCAGACTAGTCTACACCCTCAGGCCAGGCTGCACCATCAGACCGGGCTGCACCATCAGGCTAGTCTGGACCATCAGGCTAGTCTGCACCCTCAGGACAGGCTGCACCATCAGACCGGGCTATACCATCAGGTCAGTCTGCACCATGAGGCTAGTCTGGACCATCAGGCTAGTCTGCACCCTCAGGCCAGGCTGCACCATCAGACCGGGCTACACCATCAGGTCAGTCTGCACCATGAGGCTAGTCTGCACCATCAGGCCAGGCTGGACCATCAGTCTAGTTTGCACCATCAGGCCAGGCTGCACCATCAGGCTAGTCTGCACCATCAGGCCAGGCTGCACCATCAGATTAGTCTGCACCCTCAGGCCAGGCTGGAGCATGAGAACGGGCTACACCATCAGGTCAGTCTGCACCATCAGACTGGGCTGCACCATCAGTCTAGTCTGTACCTTCAGGCCAGTCTGCACCATCAGACGAGTCTGCACCATCAGGTCAGTCTGCACCATCAGGCTAGTCTGCACCATCGGGTCAGTCTGCACCATCAGGCTAGTCTGCACCATCAGGCCACGCTGCACCATCAGGCTAGTCTGCACCATCAGACTAGTATGCACCAATGGGCGAGCCTACACCATCAGGCCAGGCTGCACCATCAGTCTAGTCTGCACCATCAGGCCAGGCTGCACCATCAGGCTAGTCTGCATCATCAGGCCAGGCTGCACCATCAGACTAGTCTGCACCATCAGGCCAGGCTGGAGCATCAGAACGGGCTACACCATCAGGTCAGTCTGCACCATCAGGCTAGTCTGCACCATCAGACTGGGCTGCACCATCAGGCCAGGCTGCACCATCAGAACGGGCTGGACCATTTGGCTAGTCTGCACCATCAGACTGGGCTGCACCATCAGTCTAGTCTACACCTTCAGGCCAGTCTGCACCATCAGACGAGTCTGCACCATCAGGCTAGTTTGCACCATCAGGTCAGTCTCCACCATCAGGCTAGTCTGCACCATCAGGTCAGTCTGCACCATCAGGCTAGTCTGCACCATCAGGCCACGCTGCACCATCAGGCTAGTCTGCACCATCAGACTAGTGTGCACCAATGGGCCAGGCTGCACCACCAGATCGGGCTGCACCATAAGGCTAGGCTGCACCATCAGGCTAGTCTGCACCATCAGGCCAGACTGCACCATCAGACTAGTCTGCACCCTCAGGCCAGGCTGGAGCATCAGACCGGGCTACACCATCAGGTCAGTCTGCACCATCAGGCTAGTCTGCACCATCAAGCCAGGCTGCACCTTGAGAGTAGCCATCAGGTCGTCTGCACCATCAGGCTAGTCTGCACCATCGGGTCAGTCTGCACCATCAGGCTAGTCTGCACCATCAGGCCATGCTGCACCATCAGGCTAGTCTGCACCATCAGACGAGTGTGCACCAATGGGCGAGCCTACACCATCAGGCCAGGCTGCACCATCAGACCGGGCTGTACCATTTGGCTAGTCTGCACCATCAGACTGGGC
>NW_025167417.1:0-1694 GCF_004010195.1 Chiloscyllium plagiosum
ATCAGTGATGGGACTGCAGCTTTTTACAATATATGTTATTTATATAGAAGATGGCATTGGTAATAACATTAGCAAATTTGCTGATGATACTAAGCTGGATGGCAGGATGAAATCTCTGGGAAGCAAGGGAGGAGATTGCAGAGCCATTGGCCTTGATTTTTATGTCCTCGTTGTCTATAGGAATAGTGCCAGAAGACTGGAGGATAGCAAATGTGGTTCCCTCGTTCAATAAGGGGAATAGGGATAACCCTAGTAATCAAAGGCCGGTGAGTCTCACTTCTGTTGTGGGCAACGTCTTAGAGAGAATTGCAAGGGATAGGATTTATGAATATCTGGATAGGAATAATGTGATCAAGGATAGTCAGCATGGTTTTGTGAAGGGCAGGTCGTGCCTCACAAACTTTATTGAATTCCGTGAGAAGGTGACTAAGGAGGTGGACGAGGGTAAAGGGGTAGATGTGATGTATATGGATTTTAGTAAGGCGTTTGATAAGGTTCCCCATGGTAGGCTACTGCAAAAAATACGGAGGTATGGCATGGAGGGTGAGTTGGAGGTTTGGATTAGGAATTGGCTGGCTGGAAGAAGACAGAGGATAGTAGTTGATGGCAAAGGTTCATCATGGAGTGCCGTCACTAGCGGTGTTCCGCAAGGATCTGTTTTGGGACCATTGCTGTTTGTCATTTTTATAAATGACCTGGAAGAGGGGTTAGAAGGTTAGGTGAGCAAGTTTGCGGATGATACGAAAGTCGGAGGAGTTGCAGACAGTGAGGAAGGATGTGGCAGGTTACAGCAGGATATAGAGAAGCTGCAGAGCTGGGCAGAAAGGTGGCAAATGGAATCCAATGTAGCTAAGTGTGAGGGGATTCACTTTGGCATTGGAGAAAAGAAGGTTTAGGGGTGACTTGATAGAGGTGTACAAGATGATTAGGGGTTTAGATAGGGTTGACCATGAGAACCTTTTTCCACATGTGGAGTCAGCTATTACAAGGAGGCATATGTTTAAATTAAGGGTCGTAGGTATAGGACAGATGTTAGGGGTAGATTCTTTACACAGCGAGTCGTGAGTTCATGGAATGCCCTGCCAGTAGCAGTGGTGGAATCTCCCTCTTTATGGGCATTTAAACGGGCATTAGCTAGTCATATGGAGGATAGTGGGCTAGTGTAGGTTAGGTGGGCTTGGATCGGCGCAACATCGAGGGCCAAAGGGCCTCTACTGCGCTGTATTTCTCTATGTTCTATGTTCTATGAAATGTGAGGAGGATGTTCGGAGATTGCAGCGTGACCTGGACAGGTTAGTTGTGTGGTCAGATGCATGGCAAATGCAGTTTAATGTGGATAAATGTATGGTTATGCACTTTGGTGGCAAGAACAGGAAGGCAGATTGCTACCTAAATGGAATCAATTTAGGTAAAGGAACAGTACAAAGAGATCTGGGTGTTCTTGTACACCAGTCAATGAAGGTGAGCATGCAGTTACAGCAGGTAGTGAAGAAGGCTAATAGCATGCTGGCCTTCATAACAAGGGGGATTGAGTATAGAAGCAAAGAGGTTTTTCTGCAGCTGTACAGGGCCCTGGTGAGACCACACCTGGAGTACTGTGTGCAGTTCTGGTCTCCAAATTTGAGGAAAGACATTCTGCTATTGGGGGAGTGCAGCGTAATTTCTCGAGGTCAATTCCTGGAATGGTGGGACTA
>NW_025167418.1:0-1694 GCF_004010195.1 Chiloscyllium plagiosum
TGGGCTCTCCTTCCCAACCTCTCCCCTTGCCTGTGCTGGGGTAACCTTCAGGTTAAACCACCACCAGTCATCTCTCCCTAATGAGAGAGCAGCCCTATGGTCTGGTAGGACATTACTGACTTTGCCTCTACACAGTGATGTCACTGTACCTCGGGCGTGGAGAGAGGGAATGCTGAGGGTGGTGGATGGGACACCACCCAGGCACAGTGCTTTGTCCTGGAGGATGTTCACTTTCTTTAACATTGCTGGGAGCTGCACTGATGCAGGCAAGTGGACACTGTTCCAACACAATCCTGATGTGTACCTTATAGAGAGCAAACAGACACTGGGGAATCAGGGATTTAGGGAAACTAAGATTGTTCTCCTTGTAGCAAAGGAAATTGAGGGGAGCTGTGACAGAGTGGTTTACAAGGAACACAATGTTCACGCACAATGTGAATATCCTGGTCCTGATGAATTGAGTAAGAGTTTGGCGTTACAGTTACTGAGATTACCATCTGAATACCCACCTGTAGTATCCTCTAATACAAGTTATGAAGTCTGTCACTGTCAGTTCAGGTTAGAAACTCACACCATTCCCTCCTCCTGGCCCAGGATGACTGGACACATTACCCCTTGTGGAGGTCAGCAGTTAGTTCAGGGGGAAATCTATGTGGGTTTCTAGGAGTTTCCACCTTGGGACTTCATGTGACTGAACAGGGCAGATCTTTCATAGATGGACAGAATGATCCAAGAGTCAGTGAGATGTGGAGAGCAGGATTTCCTTCCTTTTCTTTCCTTCCGTGTTGCCACTGTGCCGCATCAATAAGACATTTGAGGGTGAAAGGCTCATGCAGCTCGATGGGCAAGTTGTCTCCATTCTGACCAATGGGCAGCAAGCTCCTCCTAGTCATCCCATAGAGTCTCACGAAAAACAGAGCAACACTGCACGCTTCCCACTGCCCAGGATTCCCAGTAAACGGTTAGAAGAATTGGGGGGTGGGGATATCTGTCAGAAAAAGCATAACTGTAAAGGTCTAAGAGGATTGTGAAGTGAGAGAGATGCACAGGAGAAGGGGGCAACAAGTTGCCAGATGGAGTATAATTTGGGAAAATGGGAAGTTGGTCATTTTGGAGGGGATAATAAAAGAATAGAGTGCTATTTAAATCGTGGAAACTGTAGAAAGTTGCACCACAAAGGGACCGGGGGGTAATTGTGCAGGAAACACAGGAAGCTAGCAGATTCTGGGTCAGTCACGGAATCAACGGTTCGGCTTCAGAATCGTCAAGTTTAAGGCAACAACACCGACACGGGTAAGGGGTTTCAGTAGCAATGGAGCTGGGGTGATGGGGATGTGGGATATTGGTAAATTAATGTTATTTCTGCAATTATAATTTCTGATACAAGGTCAATGAACTCACACCAGTGTGTTTCAGCCAAGAGCTGAGTCATCAAGAATGGAAACTATGTGGAGGAAATATATAATTGTTTTTATGTCAGCATGAAACGTGATTGCAGAACAATGGTAGATTTTATGGGCAAATAGATAAGATGTTGTAAGGGGATGCAGTCAAGCTAGAAAGCCTATATAAACAGTAGGTTTTCCATTTTTACAGAGACGCAGGGACAAACCCTAACTAAAGAGGTCAGAGAGATCAGAGTGGTCTCGGGAGAGGCCCAAATGGAAAGAGTAGATACTGATGAAGAAAGAATA
>NW_025167419.1:0-1694 GCF_004010195.1 Chiloscyllium plagiosum
GTTGAATGACTCCCTTCTGTTCCTGCGCCCCAGTCTCGAGCAGTTGAGTGACTGCCTCCTGTTCCTGTGTCGCACTCTCGAGCACTTGAGTGACTGCCTCCTGTTCCTGTGTCCCAGTCTCAAGCAGTTGAATGGCTCCGTCCTGTTCCTGTGTCCCAGTCTCCAGCAGTTGCATGACTCCCTGCTTTTCCTGTGTCCCAGTCTCGAGCAGTTGAATGACTCCGTCCTGTTCCTGTGTCCCAGTCTCCAGCAGTTGAGTGATTCCCTCTGTTCCTGTGTCCCAGTCTCGAGCAGTTGAGTGACTACCTCCTGTTCCTGTGTCCCAGTCTCGAGCAGTTGAATGACTCCCTCCTGTTCCTGTGTCGCAGTCTCGAGCAGTTGAATGACTCCCTCCTTTTCCTGTGTTCCAGTCTCGAGCAGTTGAATGACTCCCTCCTGTTCCTGTGCCCCAGTCTCGAGCAGTTGAGCGACTGCCTCCTGTTCCTGTGTCCCAGTCTCGAGCAGTTGAGTGACTCCCTCCTCTTCCTGTGTCCCAGTCTCGAGCATTTGAGTGACTACCTCCTGTTCCTGTGTCCCAGTCTGGAACATTTGAGTGACACCCTCCTGTTCCTGTGTCGCAGTCTCGAACAGTTGAGTGACTCCCTCCAGTTTCTGCGTCGCAGTCTCGAGCAGTTGAATGACTGCCTCCTGATCCTGTGTCCCAGTCTCGAGCATTTGAGTGACTACCTCCTGTTCCTGTGTCCCAGTCTGGAACATTTGAGTGACTCCCTCCTGTTCCTGCGCCCCAGTCTCGAGCAGTTGAGTGATTCCCACCTGTTCCTGTGTCCCAGTCTCGAACAGTTGAACGACTCCCTCCTGTTCCTGTGTCCCAGTCTTGAGCAGTTGAATGACGCCCTCCTCTTCCTGTATCCCAGTCTCGAGTAGTTGAATTACTCCCTCCTGTTCCTGTGTCCCAGTCTCGAGCAGTTGAATGACTCCCTCCTCTTCCTGTGTCCCAGTCGCGAGCAGTTGAGTGGCTCCCTCCTGTATCTGAGTTCCAGTCTCGAGCAGTTGAGTGACTGCCTCCTGTTCCTGTGTCCAAGTCTCGAGCAGTTGATTGACTGCTTCCTGTTCCTGTGTCCCAGTTTCGAGCAGTTGAGTGGCTCCCTCCTGTATCTGAGTTCCAGTCTCGAGCATTTGAGCGTCTCCCTTCCGGTTCCTGCGTCCCAGGCTCGAGCAGTTGAATGACTCCCTCCTGTTCCTGTGTCCCAGTCTCGAGCATTTGAGTGACTACCTACTGTTCCTGTGTCCCAGTTTGGAGCATTTGAGTGACTCCCTCCTGTTCCTGTTTCGCAGTCTCGAACAGTTGAGTGACTCCCTCCTGTTCCTGCGTCGCAGTCTCGAGCAGTTGAATGATAGCCTTCTGTTCCTGTGTCCCAAACTCGAACAGTTGAATGATTCCCTCCTGATCCTGTGTCCCAGATTCGAGCAGTTGAATGACTCCCTTCTGTTCCTGGGCCCCAGTCTCGAACAGTTGAGCGACTGCCTCCTGTTCCTGTGTCCCAGTCTCGAACAGTTGAGTGACTGCCCCCTGTTCCTGTGTCCCAGTCTCGAACAGTTGAGTGAGTGCCTCCTCTTCCTGTATCCCACTCTCGAGCAGTTGAGTGACTGCCTCCTGTTCCTGTGCCCCAGTCTCGAGCAGTTGATTGACTGCC
>NW_025167420.1:0-1694 GCF_004010195.1 Chiloscyllium plagiosum
GGGCGCTGTGGGAGGGTCGGCGCTGGGGGAGCGGGCGCTGTGGGCGGGTCAATTTAAAAAAAAAAGTTGCTTCTTGTTGCAACTGGGATCTTGCTGTGCACTGTTCCGCTGCCTTGTTATCCATATGAGCACCCTCCAAAACTACTCTGTGGGTCCTCACCTCAGTGGTGATAGGTGCTACGCTAATGCAGCAGTGGGAAACTTACATCCTTTTTATCTCTCTGTTCCTCTCCCCACCACCCGGTTCCTGTCTGTGTCTGTGTCTCCCCCCCCACCCCCTCGTCTCTCTCTCTCTCTCTCTCTCTCTCTCTCTCTCCCACGCCCCCTAGGCCCCGTGTAGAGCCGCCGGGCGATGGGGGACGCGGCGTTGGCGGAGCCGGAGCCAGAGGACCGGATGAAGAAGGCCCCGGGGCAGGGGGACGACCCCCTGGGCGTGATCCGGGAGGGGCAGGCCGACAGCCTGATCGACTCCGAGGTGGCGAGGCGGGCCTGCCAGGAGGTGCTGGAGAAAGTCAGGCTGCTGTGGGGGGAGGGCGTCCCTCCCGGCCCGCCCTCCGCCCCGTCGCTAGGCCCGGAGCCTGCGGCGCCATCGCTAGGCCCGGAGCCTGAGGCCTCGCCGACGGGGAGCGGCCGCATCCGGGAGGAGGACGAGGAGGAGGAGGGGGGCGAGGGGGCAGGTGGTGAGGTCCCTCTGGCCTGCCACACGGTCAGGAGCGCTCGCCGCCGGCAACGCCACAACCAGGGCCGCCAGTCCTGGCTGCTGCGGCTGTTCGAGAGCAAGCTCTTCGACGTCGCCATGGCGATCTCCTACCTCTACAACTCCAAGGAGCCCGGCGTGCAGGCCTACATCGGCAACCGGCTCTTCAGCTTCCGCCACGAGGAGGTGGACTCGTACCTGCCGCAGCTGCTCAACATGTACGTGCACATGGACGAGGACGTGGGCGACGCCATCAGGCCCTACGTGGTGCACCGGTGCCGACAGAGCGTCGACTTCTCGCTGCAGTGCGCCTGGCTGCTGGGGGCCTACTCCTCGGACATGCACATCTCCACCCAGCGGCACTCCCGGGGCTCCAAGCTGCGCAAGCTGATCCTCTCCGACGAGCTGAGGCCTGGGCCGTCGTCGGCCCAGCGCCGGGAGCCCCCCCGGCCCAGCGCCGACACCACCGGCCTCTCGCCCTCCAAGCGCACCCACCAGCGTTCCAAGTCGGATGCAGCAGCAAGCGTCAGCCTGGGCAGTGGCCTCAAGCGCACAGCCAGCAACCCCAAGGTGGAGAGCCAGCAGGAGGAGGTGAGGAAGGGGCTCTCGCTCGCTCGTTCGCTCATGGGCTCACTCTGCTCTTGACCCTCTCCAGGTCTCCCAACTTCCCTCTCGACCCTCTCCCGGTCTCCCAACTTCCCCCTCGACCCTCTCTCCCCACCTTTCCCGGTCTCCCCTTGCTCTCTCCCCACCTCCAAAACTCCACCGTCTTCTCCTTCCCATTCCCCGGACTCCCACCCCACCTTCGGGTTGGCAGTGCCCAGCGCCAGTGTGCGGTGGCGGGTGGAAATGGTTGAAACGTTGTGTGACCGCGGGCTGGCCGAGAGGCAGAATCATTCCGGGAATGAAATGGGTCCAGCCCCCAGCCCATGTCGACAGGGGTACGGCGGGGGGTGCATGGTAGACTGGGCCCAGGGTCTGGTTGGTGTGGGGGGTA
>NW_025167421.1:0-1694 GCF_004010195.1 Chiloscyllium plagiosum
GCTATAACAGTACAATACACACACACACACAGACAGAACCTGCTAAAACAGTACAATACACACACACAGAACCTGCTATAACAGTAAAATACACACACACAGAACCTGCTAGAACAGTACAATACACACACAGAACCTGCTATAACAGTACAATACACACACACACAGACAGAACCTGCTATAACAGTACAATACACACGCACAGTCAGAACCTGCTATAACAGTATAATACACACACAGACAGACAGAACCTGCCATAACAGTACAATACACACACACACACAGACAGAACCTGCTATAACAGTACAATACACACACAGAACCTGCTATAACAGTACAATACACACACACAGTCAGAACCTGCTATAACAGTATAATACACACACACACAGAACCTGTTATAACAGTACAATATACACACACACACAGAACCTGCTATAACAGTACAATACACACACACACACACAGACAGAACCTGCTATAACAGTACAATACACAGGCACAGTCAGAACCTGCTATAACAGTATAATACACACACACACACACAGAACCTGCTATAACAGTACAATGTACACACACAGGGCTTGCTATAATAGTACAATACACACACTGGGCCTGCTATAACAGTACAACACACACCCCCTGACACACACACAAGGCCAGGTGGTACACTGCACACAGACAGAACTGCAGGCCCAAATCCTGGAGACTGCAGTACCTGTTTGGTCCTCCGAGGTGCTGGGCTGCTCGGAGCACTGTTCCTTGGCTGGTTCAGGAACTGAGAGGTTTTCAGCAGATCCTGTGGCTTATCGAAGAGCTCAGCTTTCAGCAGTGGGAACCCATCATAGCTACAAAGACAAGGAAGATGCCATCCTAGCAACCTGCACCAATCATGCCTCATTACTAGCCAATCAGACTCCCATAAGAGGCCATTCAGCCCATCATCCCATGCTAGAGTGTAACTTAGTAAAGCAGAGTTAAACTCGATTCGCTCATTGCTGTTCAACAGAGATAGACCCCCACCACCCCGCCTTCCCAACCGTGGGCCTGTGACTTGCCAGAGTCCATGGGCACACAGTGACATCAGTAGGAGTGGCGAGGGGGACAGTACTTGGGCCAGCTGTGATGCTTCTGCAGTCGAGCATCCTGTGAGCGGTGTTGCTCAGATGGAGCAGTTGTCTCCTGCAGGATCATTCCCAGCCCCTTTCAGAGTGGAGTGGAGAGCATTGACTGCGGTCGCTTGAGCTCAGAGGGACTGAACAAAGTCAATCATGGATACGTTTCAGAAAAGATGGTGGCTTCTTTAGATAACCCAACCCAGAGAAATCTTTCTATGGGGTGGGGGGCTGGGGACGTTCAGGAACAGACAGCCTGGAGAGACGGTTGCACAACTCCTAGAGACAGCATAAAACCCAGTCTACCCGACACCTTTGGGAGAGGAGGGCTGGAAATCCGCACAGTAAGATCCCAGAGTGACTGGTGTGTGTTTTGGGTGGGCTGTGAGCAGACCTGTACAAGCGAGGGGGCTCCTTGCCGTCTGCAGTCTGGGGGACCTCAGGAGGCATGATGAAAACAGTGTGCTCGCTCCGCTGGGATTCATCCAACTCGATCAGGCGCACCGTGTCCAGTTTCTCCACATCCACCTGCAAAAGGCAAGCAGCAACACACTGCATTTCCTCACAACTCTCTGTCAA
>NW_025167422.1:0-1694 GCF_004010195.1 Chiloscyllium plagiosum
TTTGTTTCCTCTCAGGTGTCAGGGTCCTTGATGGGTCTCATCTCATAGACTTGATGGTCCCTGTTCCATTTCGTTAAAATGTAGTTGAGGAGCTCAGGGATGCGACTTGCACAAAGCAAAGTAGTTGTGATACTGAGAATCTGAAATAGACGCAGAGATTGCTAAAGAAAATCAATTGATCTGGCCGCAAACGTGGAGATATACTTGGTGAATGTTTCGAGTCTCATCTCAGTTAGAACGTTAGAGGATTCTAACGTTACAGGATTATGACAGGCGCTTCGTGCTCGTGATGCGAGGAACAGGAAGCGAGTGCAGTTAAACATGGGGCTACAGGGCTGGTTCAGAAGAAAGGGCTTAAGATACGTAGAACTTTCGGGTACCTTCAGGGGAACGTGGGACCTGTCCATGAAGGTCGGATTGCACTGAAACTGGAGGGGCATGAATATCCTGCCTAGGAGATTTGCTGGAGGAGTTCAGGAGGGTTTAAGATAGTTTGGCAGAGGGATGGGAACAAGAGCTACAGAATACAGGAGAGGGTCGTTGTCGAAACAGCAGAAATATAATGAAGAGAGTCTGTCAGTAAGGATACACAATTGGTATGACAAAGAGATGTGTTTGCATGGGACTGTTTCGATGCAAGGTGTGTCAGAAATAAGCATGATGAAAGTTGAGCATGGATCAGTGCTTTGAACAACGATGTTGTGGCCTTGACAGACACATGGATTTCACGGGAAGGAATGGTTGCTGGATGTTCCAGGATTTCGATATTTTAAAACATCAGAAGGTTGGTAAAAGAGGAGAGGGATTAACATTGTTAATTAGAGAGTGTATCACAACTGCAGAAAAGGACGCTGTACTGGAGGGTTTGTCAACTGAGTCAGTGTGGGTGGACGTCGGTAACAGGAAATGAGCAGTCAGCATGTTCGGTGTTTTCTAATAACCCCGCAACAGCAGCGAAGGGATGGAAGAATAGATTGAACAACAGGTGTGGGAAAGGTGCAGATATAACAGAGCTGTTATTATGGGTGACTTCAACTTCTCCAATATTGATTGGAGTCTTCTTAAGTGCAGATCGTCTGTATGGAGCCGACTTTGTCAGCTGTATCCAGGAACGTTCCCTGTCTCAGTATGTAGATTGGTCGAATAGCGTGGAGGTCATGTTGGATTTAGTGCTCCGCAACGAGCCAGGCCAAGTGCAAGATCTCTCGGTGCGAGGGCACTTTCGTGACAGTGATAACAACTCTCTTATCATTATCATATCCAGTGAGAGGGATAGGATCAGATAGTGTGGGAAGGTATTTAAATTACTGTAAATTACACTGCTTTCGACAGGAGCTGTGGAGCATATTTTGGAAACAGTTGTTCTACTGGAAATGCACAACGGAAATGTGGAGGCTGTTTAAGGAGCACGTATTGCGATTGTTGGATACCATGGTCCCAATGAGAAGCTGACGGAATTGTAAGCCTTGGATGACAAGAGAAGAGGAGCTTCTCGTCAAGAGGAAGAAGGAAGCTGACTAAAAGTTGAGGAAGCAAGGATCGGGCACAGGTATAGAGGATTTCAGGGTAGCTAAGAAATATCTCAAACATGGACTGAGGAGAGCTAGAAGGGGGCATAAAAAAGCCTTTGCGGGAAGGAATATAGAAAACCCAAAGGCGTCTACATGTACGTGTGCAATAAGAAAGTGATCAGA
>NW_025167423.1:0-1694 GCF_004010195.1 Chiloscyllium plagiosum
AGTGTGTATTTGGGAAAGCAAGTACTGATTCGGAATAGTTAACATGGCTTTGTGCGTGCGAAATAGAATCTGTCTAACTTGATTGAATTTCTTGGAGAAGCAAAGAGCATTGATGAGGGTAGAGTGGTGTACATGATCTATTCACTTCGAGATAAGGTGTTCAACAAAGTTCCTAATGGTGGACTGGTTAGCAAGGATAGATCACACGAAATAGTAGGATAATTATTTGGATACAAAACTAGCTTGAATGTAGAAGACAAAGGAGAATTGATTTTCAGAATCAATGGCAAACCACAAGGATCAGTACTGGATTCACTTTGTTTCGTCATTTATATCAATGATTTGGATGTGAACATCGGAGATATTGGTCTTAAGTTTACAAATGCCACCAAACATTGGAGGTGTAGTGGAAAGCGAAGGTGGTTACCTCAGAATACAAGAATTTGATTAGATGGGTGACTGGGGCAAAGGGTAGCAGATGGAGTTTAATTTAGATAAATGTGAGGCGCTGCATTTTGGAAAGGCAAATAAGGATGGGACTTAATTACACCTAATGGTGAGGTCGTGGGGAGTGTTGCTGAACATAGAGGCCTCGGAGTGCAGTTTCATAGTGGAGTCACAGCTAGATAGGATAATGAAGAAGGACAATTTGAACCGAGCAGTCAGTTTTCATGCATATATCTCTATGACTCTATCGAATGTGACAATGATGTTGAAATACACTGAGTTGTGTTTCCCCGCTCAGGTCACACAATGTCTGATTGCAGAGTCATACTGCACGGAAACGTATCCAACTTATCCATTCCAACCAGATTTCCTGAACTGAGGATCATAGAATAGAATCCCAAGAGTGTGTTAACAAGTGATTCTATCCACAAATCCACAACAACTCTCCAAAGAGCATCCGACCCAGGCTCACCCAACTAGTGTGTCCCTATAATCCTGCTCAGTACCTAACCTATTGCCTATGGCTAATTCCCCTGACCTACGCGTCCCTGGACTAGTCCCATTTACCCACATTTGGCCCATACCCTCCTAATCTTTCCTATCCATGTCCCTGTTCATATGTCATTTAACTCTTGTAACTGTATCCACTTCGACTGGCAGCTCATTCCAAATACGCTCATTCCAAATCCCCCATCAAGTCGCTTTTAAATCATTTCACTCTCAACTTGAACTAATGTCTTAAGATCCCCGAAGCTGGGGAAAAAAACTTTGGATATCACCTTATCTATGCCCCTCATGATGTCGTAAATTTCCGTAAGGTCACCCCTGGGCCTGCAACATTACAGGTTAAAAGAAAACCCAGCCTATCGACATTCACCTTATGACGTAAACCTTCTATTCTCTGTGACATCTTAGTAAATCTTTTTGCACCCTTCCAATTCAATGACATCCGTCCAAAAGCAGCACAACCACAATTGCACCTAGTACTCCACGAGGCCTTCCCGTTGTCTTGTACAGCTGTAACTTGATGGTAAATTTCTGTACTCAATGTTCTGAACAATGAAGGAAAATGTGACAATGCTTTCCTAACTAGCCAGTCTATCACTTTCAAGGAACTATGGGCCTGCACCCCAACGTCTCCCGATTCAACTGCAATCCCCAAGGCCCTACAATTATCTGTGTTCTTTTCTGTTTTGAGCGAGAGGCAGAACCATAGTGCTGCAATAGTACTACTTTAGTAGCTGCAA
>NW_025167424.1:0-1694 GCF_004010195.1 Chiloscyllium plagiosum
ATTAATGGAAAGGGTAGAATGATTAATCCTGGGACAAAATATTGGTGAAAAGAATCTGAACAAGCAAACACAACATCAGCTGTCAGTCCGCATCTACTCAATATTTCACATTGGAATTAACACATTGTTCCTTTTAGGAGTCATTGAAACCTTTTGGAATTTGGCAAAGTTCTGCATAACTGAATGTCGCACTTTCAGTTACACTTAGGCTTAATGTAAATGAATATGGTGCCATTTCCATGTTTTAAACTGTTTTTTTAAACATTAGTAAAAACGAAAGCGAATAGTTAACTTCTGCTATACAAAATTAGCTAATTAATTTATACTTTATATTGCAGAAAATAATTCCAGACCTTTGTGATTTTTTTTGTTTTAAAAAATTGGTTATGTGACCTGGCTGTTACTGATTAATCCTGAATTTATCGCTTGTCCCTACATCCTCACGAGAGTGAGGTGATGGTCTGCTTTCATGATCCACAGCACTCCTTGGGATGTAGGAACACTCACAGTTCTGCTCTGTAGGGAATGTAGGTGACTTTGAGCGACAATAAAGACAAGATGAAAAAAGGTGAAAATCTAGATGAGGTCTAGATTGCAGTGACATTGTAGCTGCTGGTCCTCCCATGCATATAGTGACCGTGTTTACCTTTGAGTCGGAGGTTTCGTGTATCGAAAAAGCTGTTGAAGGAGGTTTGGTGAGTTACTGCAGCCCATTTTGTAAATGGGACAGACTGTGTCATTCTGGTTGTTTTTTCATTCTGAACAAGACAACCAAAATAAAGTAATTGTATTCAATTGCAAGTTAAAACAGCTCAAATTCTCAGACGTAACGTTTTGTTTCTGCAGAATTGCGGCTGGCTGCAGGATTTAATAATTGTTCTGGAAGAGTTGAAATATTCTTCAATGGTATATGGGGAACGGTTTGTGATGATTCCTGGGATAAGCAGGTTGCTGCTGTCGTCTGTAGACAGTTAAACTGTGGTCATCCAGTCTCACCTCTGGAAGACGTGCTGTTTGAAAGAGGAAATGGCACAATATGGATTGATGAAATTAAATGCAAGGGGAGTGAATTATTCCTGTGGGACTGCCAATTGTCAGTAATGGGAAATCATGACTGTGAACATAAAGAAGATGTCAATTTGATTTGTTCTGGTATGTCATTTTAAATTCAATCTTGATTTTAATGCACTCATTCTTGCATTCAAAACACTCCATGCTCTTATTTGTCCTCTCTCTGTAATCTAAAATTGTACTACAACCCTTAGAATTCTCCAATTGTTGCATTGTGTGTATCACCAATTACAATCCTTTCACTGTCTCCATAATTTGTTTAATTAGAATATACTCTCATCCACCAATCTTAAGTCAAAACAGTGTTACTGAATGCATACCTAGACTGAGCATTATTTGCCACCAATCAGTTCATGTATCATTTGCAGGTTTCTCATTACTTTGCCAACTCTCTACATGCCAACGTTAACCTTCAATATATGCCTCAACCTTCATATTACTGCCTTTGTAAGTTTTCATTGCTTCTGCACACTGTTGGTGTGTCTGTACGTATATGAAATGCATGAGGCCATTTTACTTTGTGTTATTATTACATGTTTTTGCTTTCAGGCTATCAAAACTTCACCGAGTCCTTCAACCAGCAGAGACCACCGATTTTTATCATCCCTTGTATTTTTGTGACC
>NW_025167425.1:0-1694 GCF_004010195.1 Chiloscyllium plagiosum
GCGGGAAAATGGGATTGGAAAACCTATTATCAGGATTGGCGGAGCAGAAGGATGGGCTGAGTGGCATAATTTCTGCTCCTCTGTCTTATGGACCTTTCCTCAGAACTAGTCTGATTTCTGATTTTATTCCAGGATACAAAATCGATTTGAAGAGAAAATGTGAACTTTAGTTTTCAAAGCTTTTGATTTCTTTTCAAACTGGGCTGAGTAGTTGAAATTATTCCCAAAATCCACAGAGAAGCTGTTATTTGAAAGAAGGAAAATTTATAAGAGGTTAATTTATAAGTGTGTGCAAAAGAGGCGGCTTTAAGGTTTTGAAGCGCGCACGAGCTAGGTAGGAGTCGAAACTATAGTCTTCTGATCCGTAGTCAGACGCGTTATCCATTGCACCACTAGCCCGCACAACGCCCCACGTGAAATGATGAGTTCCCTCTGCAATTCTGTGGTTTTGATGATTAAATGAGTGGCAATAGTGAATCGACAAGCGGAATATTCAGCAAGGGAATCAGTTTCACTGCTTGACCTCGTTCACTTTGAAAGTTGATGAACTTCACCGAAAAACTAAGACCACACCTCACATTCAGATCACGCCTTCCCTAAATCAGTTTACAAATCTCTAGGTTACAAAGAAACACGAACTGCGGATGCTGGAAATCAGGAAAAATGTCAGAAATTGCTGGGTAATCGGTCTGACAGCATCTGTGGAATGAAATCACACTTAATGTTCGGGTTCGGAAATAAAGAGAAACTTCTTTCGCCACAATGTGGTGAATCTGTGGAATTCATTGCCACAGAAGGCAATTGGAGGAAGCCAGGCCATTGACTATATTTAAAACAGAGACAGATATCTTATTGAGTAGCAAGTGGTTCAAAAGTTAGGGGGAGAAAGCGGGAAAATGGGATTGGGAAAATCAATCAGCCATATTGGCGGAGCTGAATCGATGGGCTGAGTGGCATAATTTCTGCTCCTCTGTCTTATGGACCTTTCCTCAGAACGAGTCTGAGTTCTGATTTTATTCCAGGATACAAAATCGATTTGAAGCGAAAGTTAGAAAGTTTAGAAATGATGTGACCTTTACTTTTCAAAGTTTTTGATTTATTTTCAAACTCTGCTGAGCAGTTGAATTTTTCACCAAAACCCACAGAGGAGCTGCTATTTGAAAATCGTAAAAATTACATTAAAATATGGCACAACGCCAACTGGTGACCTGTGAGACGTCCCTCTTCAAAGCAGCAGAGAGGTAACGCTTTCTGCTGACAGTTCTTGGTTCATTATAGAGTTATACAGCACGGCGCTTCGGTCCAATCAGTCAACGCCGATCATGTTCCCAAACTAAACGAGTCCCACTTGCCTGCCTTTGACCCATATCCCTCCTAACCGTTCATCTTCATGAATTATCAAAATATCTTTTACACGTTGTAACTGTATCTGCATACCCCGCTTCTCTGGCGGTTCATAACGACACATACATTACTCTCTGCATAAAAACATTGCCCTTCCTGCCCTTTTTAAATCTTTCCCTTCTTATCATAAAATTCCGCCCCTTGCGTTGAAATCTCGCACCCTTGGGTAAAGAACCTTGTCATTCACATGATCGATGCTCTCACGATTTTATAAACCTCAATGAGGTCACCCCCTGATCTTCTGAAGCTGCATTGAGAAAGTCCCTGACTTCCCAGCATATTTTAAAATC
>NW_025167426.1:0-1694 GCF_004010195.1 Chiloscyllium plagiosum
ACAAATCAGTCATTCCTGATTTGTGACGCGTGATTCTTCGTCTATTCCACCATCCAATTAAATCCCTTCTTTTCTTTTCTCGTGGCTTTATCTCCCAATAAACCTCGTTTCCGGCATCTCTAACGATTTTGTATCAAGGGAACTCTGGCCATATCCTTTTTAACTATATTCCACACCCCAACCCCCGTCTATATCATCATCTCTTTATATCCCAGTAAATTTCGTCCTGAGAAATGAAGCTGAGTCTAATTCAACTCATTAAAACTGACCACTATGCTATGCAGTCTCATTCCTGGCACAGGAAAGGAGTGGGCTATTTTGCTTGCAGCTGAATCGGTTGGCTGCAGCAACATTGTGGCAAATCGCAGTCACACAGGTTACTGTTGTTCTCATTTTAATTTCTTCTCAACGGGTGTTGAGGAATCAATTAATATTGTAAGACATACATAACCAGGTGTGTTAAATCTAAGGTTATGAGAATAAGGCAGTTTTAATTAACATAGACCAGAGACGCAGTCACACAGGTTACTGTTGTTCTCATTTTAAATTCTTCTCAACGGGTGTTGAAGTAACACAGTGAGGAATCAATTAATATTGTAAGACATACATAACCGGGTGTGTTAAATCTAAGGTTATGTGAATAGGGCAGTTTTAATTAACATAGACCAGAGATTGTTCAAATCTCAGGCACATGAGATTGACAGAGAGCGATGTTGAGCGAAATAGACTGTCTTGACAAATGCCATTGTTATGAGGTTGTGGTGTAATGTACTTTTAATGACGCTGAAATGTCTGGCTAGCACAAGGAGTCCAAAACAAGGTAACAACATAACATCAGGTCGAAACAACTAACAGCTGTGTTACATGGATACAAAAACAAATTCGACTTCGGCCAATCAGTTTCAATTATGCCCAAATAAAGTTTGGATGTGGTATTTTTACAATGTTAAAATTTGACCCGACGTTTTGTGGGACAAATATCGGCCATTTTGAACAGTTACCCAGAGCGGCAAAGAACAGCAAAGAGAGCATCTAAAAGACCAACAGATGGAGGATGTTAGTAACATCTCCAAGATGTGCCTATCTGGAGAAATAGATTGCATAGAAAAGAAACATCAATACCGACCTGGAATAAAAAGTCTACAGAGAAAGATACGAAGAAAAGATTCGACAACAAGCTGGTTTGTAAATTGATTTTTTTCGTAAATGTTAATGGGGTCGGGGTTGGGGAAGGTATTGTAGAGCACAAGGTTTAGAGAAATGAGTTGTAAGTAGTTATCAGTTGATTATTCTCCGTCAAATGTTAAAAAACAATAGAATTGTTATTTTTAACTTTAAATAGTGATTTTTGGAATAGTTCTTTGCCTCTTGAATTTTTACAGAATACAGTACGGGGTGAATCCTTTCTGTTTTGTCGGTTTACATTTGCAGAGGGGTGTACCCCGTCACGTAACACCAATTTCTGTGGTTGCATTATTGTTTCACACATTTGTGAATTTTGCCGCATTAACGATTTTGAACTTGTCCCCTCTACAGAAAAGGTCCGTGCTTTTGCATCATTGTACAAAAGGTGCAGTGGGTCTAAGCGACAGGGTTCCCTACAATAACATCCGACGCTGTTTCAATCTATCTATCCTTATATCGACCCATGGAAACAGCAATGCGCAGTCTCCTCGAGTCTGGAAAACAATCCC
>NW_025167427.1:0-1694 GCF_004010195.1 Chiloscyllium plagiosum
AAATGTTCTCCTTTCCTATTTTCTCCAGTACATTCCCTAACACTGATCTAACACTGACTGGATTACAGTTTTCCGTTCTGTTTCCAACATCCTTCCTGTAAAATGGGACCACATTAGTTGTCCTCCAGTTATTTGGCAACTGTAACTTCCCTATGGCCAGATTCGACTTAAAAATTTGAGTCAGAGCCTTTTGTCCTTTTTGTCTAACAGCAGCCTGTGATGCAACTTATCCAGACCTGGCAATCAATCCAATTTTGTACCAGCCGAACCCTCCAATCCCTGCTCACATCTTATTAGTCTGTTCAAGAGCTTCCCAATCCATCTTCTTGAATTCTGTCCCTGCATCCTCCTTCTCCCAAGTAATACAGATATGGAGCTCTCATGTAAGAAACGATCAATGTTCTCCAGGTTCGCATACAGAGTGCTCCCTTGGTCTCTAATGGGTCATAATTGTTTCCTGGTTATTCTGTTCTGATTGATGTACGTGGTGAACATCTTGGGATTCTCCCTAACCTTATCTGGCAGCACATCTCCCTGCCCCTGTGTCAGTCCGTCTCTCTGTGTGAACTTTCTAAACTTCACTGCGATCTCCTTTCATTTTGTCAATCACTGGATAACACAAACTGAGTTTCACCATCAGTTAATCTTGCCTGTAATAAGATTGACATGAAAGTAACTGATTATTTTCTCTGTAATTTCCACGTTCTCTGCAAGGAATTATCTTGTGTGGATATTCCCGATTCCAACGTGCCCTTGCCTTCACTTTCCCATCAAGTATCAAGAGAAGCGTTTGGTCATCCTAATGTTTCTTTTTAGTTTGCATTTTTTTTAATTTCATTATAAGTTCATTGGTCCTCAAATGTCTCTGAAGCCATGTAATGCAAACTTTAACTTCTTTTGTGAACTATTGTTAAGTCACCTTACCCCTTTGCTGTTTGAACTGTGGTGGACATGTGTGTATTGTACATTTTAAAGTGTTTATTTAAACAGCAACCATTGTCTGTCTTACAGTAAATCTTTTTCATGTACATCTCCAATTCACTGAAGCTAATTTGCCCCTCATGCTTTCGTGAATTGCATGACTCAGGTTTATAACTAAAATTTCAAAAACAACTGTTTGTATTCAGACGTCGTATAAAATTCAATAAATTATAATTACTATTCCCGAAACCTCCTTTTCAGCAGGGTTTTCAATTGGCTCTTCTGATCACATAACATCAATTTCAAAATAGCCTCACCTTTAACTCAGTGCTTAACATACTGTTAAAGGAAACCATTTCAAATACGCTAATGAAATCCATTTTCCCAGCATTATTATGCACGTAGGTTACCACAGTTTAGATATAGCTTGAAACTGTTCATTATTACTGCGGTACCCACAAACCTGGATATATAATTTCCTGTTTTATAACATACCCAACATCTGTATTGCAACTTTCACTTTGACATATAACTTCCATCAATCTTTGCTTCTTTTTGCTGTTTCTGAGCTTCACCTTACTAGATTCCGTGGAATCTGAATGATGTGGCCATCGCTTGGGAGATTAATGGTAGATACAGCTGAGGTATTTGGTGAAGCCTATTTGGACATTGAGATAATCTCGTCACGTTATTCATTCTTCTCAAGTGTTATTATGACATTTCCACGAGATCTCCCGTTGTGCTGGTGGAGTAGAGAAGGACAATGATCTTTC
>NW_025167428.1:0-1694 GCF_004010195.1 Chiloscyllium plagiosum
CAGTGAAATAACCTCGTCTAATCTCTTCAGGGGCCGACATTTCAGGTGTAACTCTTCTTCAGGAAGCCGGGATAGGTGTGAGGGGAGTTGCAGATAAAGGGGTGGGTTGGAGCAAGGTGGTGAGGTGGGGATAGGTTGAGAAAGATAGAGAGTATGACCTGTTTGGTCGATGAATCCAGAATCATCCCTCCCCTCGACCAACCAGGTCCTATCCTCTACCTGTCTCCACCTATCCCCACCTAACCACCCTGCCCCCACCTCTCCCTTTATCTGCAGCTCCCCCAACATCCACCCACCCCACTTCCTGAAGAAAGGTTATACCCAAAACGTCGACTTCTCTTCCTCCTGATGCTGCCTGGGCTTGCTGTGTTCTCCCAGCCTCCTGTTTGTCAACCTTGGATTCCAGCATTTGCAGTTTTTTATTTGTTTCTAATCTCTTCAGGGGCCAGGATGAGTGTGAGGAGATTGGGTTTTGGTGGAACTACCCACAGACTAAAGTCAAAAGAAGCAAAGCAAGAAAGGCACATGGATCGAATACAAGGGGGCAAATTGTGAGCAAAAAAGTAATTGTTACCAGTTTAGCAATTTCAAAGGAGAGAGCGACAACATTGAATTGCTTCTGGTGTCATCCTCTGTGCCCTAACATTTCACAGAGCCAGCTCCACATCCATCCATTGGCTTTGTCATTGAGAGTCAACTGTTCCCTTCCCACAGCCCTTTTTAAAATGACCTGTCCCAGAGAGACAGAGAATACTTCACCTTTTCTGAGAAAGATAGAGAAATATATTATGTCGAGGAGCTGATTTCAGCCTTCAGGGTCTGACAGAAGGATGTGTACCATCTGTGGATTCTGGAGACAGATCACTGAGATATTCCTCACTCCCATCAACATCAGTCTTTATTCTAACAACAGTTTCTATTCTTCATTATAAAGTATCAGCTTCAGACTGGACATTTCACACCCAGCCCCCATGTCCTCACATTGGAATCAAGAACCAAACTTGCCCCATCTCAGGATTGCCCTCTGAATGTGGTGTCAGTGTGCTAATGCTGTGTTTGAATGAAAGAGCCACGGTGGAATCTGGGACTGAATCCACTGGGTTTCTGAGCCACCAGCAGCTTCCCCGCTGTGTGAAGATCTGTTTGGATAAGATTTCAGCCCCATGGGTTCCCACTGATATTAGAGCCATGGAGTGAGATTGCTGGAGCCACATGTGGACTGAGGAACATAACAGTCAGGATAATGAGCTGCTCTGGAATCCACCCTGAGCCCTGGATGATCCTCACTGAGATGGCCCAGGGGCTACAGAATATGACAGCACAAGATTTATCATTGATGGTCCTCCCCAGCCCTGACTCCCAGATGCCCCCGGACTGAACATTCTCAATCTGACCCCATGGACACACGGGGCAATTCCGTCCCATTTGAAGAGAAAAGAAAACCCAGGTCTAATTTATGGAATATTTATTTCTCAAACCCTGTAGAATTGTTATTCTGAGTAACAAGAGCCTGCTGGTCATATTCATGATTACAGGGTTCCCAATGGCACTGCCTCACAAATAGTTGAGTTGAATTTCTTGGCCTGCGATCTTGCTGTGCCTAAGGGATGGGTGAGGGAATTTCCATTAGATTATTGTGTTGCCCAGTGTCCCTTCCTGCCTTCCTTCTTTTCTCCATTTATTGGGAAAGAATT
>NW_025167429.1:0-1694 GCF_004010195.1 Chiloscyllium plagiosum
GGTAATGAATCCATTTGTCATGGTTGGAAACACCCATGACACCGGTCATGAATGTCTTTTATGACCGGAAAACACCACCCTTACCTGGTCTGACCTACATGTGACTTCAAACCCACACAAATTTGGTTGACGCTTAACTACCCTCTGGGCAATTAGGGACAGACAATGAGTGCTGTTTAACCAGCGACACGCTCATCCTTTCAGGAATTAAAGAAAATCACTTTAATTGTCAGCAAACAGTTACTAAAAACATAATCAAAATGGCTATGAAGGAAAATGAGGAGAAAACATAAGAAATGATAAAGAACACTTCTCTGATTAGCAAAAGGTTTAAAAATGCTGAAAGTAAATGTTGGCCTCTGAGAGGATGAAAATGGCGAGGTAATAATGGGAAACTCAGAAATGGCAGAGGCAAAACCAACACTTTCTGTATTCACAGTGCAAGATAATTTCTTCCCAAAATTTAAAACAACTGCAAAGGATCATGATAGAAGTACGATGACAAGGAAGAAGATATTAAATACATTGATGGGATTATGGGCAGGTCAGACCCTCAGCCTGCAGTCTATCATATTAAAGGATGTAACAGCAGAGATAGTGGATGTGTTAGTTAGGATATTGAAAAAATCCTTGAATTCTGGAACCATATCGATATCTTGAAAAATTAATAATGTAGTACTCGTACATAAAACAGGAGATAGGCAAAAATAAACAAATTGTAGACCAGTGAGTTTAACCTCTGTAGTGGGGAAGTTTCTTCAGTCAACCATAAAGTAGGAAATAACTGAACACTTGGAAAAACAAAGATCAATTCACCAGTGTCAGCACGGTTTCATGATGGGCAGGTTATGCTTGACAAACCTGCTAGACTTCTTTTAGAATGTAACCAGCAAGGTGGATAATGGGGATGCAGCAACTGCTGGACATCTGAACTTCAGAAGGCATTTGACAAGGTGCTGCTTGAAGGACTGATCTAGGCGGTTAGAACCAAGGGGTTAAGGGTAGAGTATTGAATTGGATAGAGGATTGACTGACTAACAGAAAGCAGAGCATCGGGATAAATGGTCTTTCCCTGGCGAACTGAAACTAGTGAGGTGCTGCAGGGTTCAGTTCTCAGACCTCAATTGTTTACAATCTGCCCAAATGAGCTGGAAGGAGAGACAGAGTGTAGCAACTAAATTCATAGATGGCATTAAACTAGGTGGTAAAACATGCTGTAACGAGGATCTAAAGAGTTTACAGATGAATAATGGTAGGGTTAGAAAATGGGGCGGATTGCTATATCTGGCAGATGGTGTTTAATGTGGTTAACTGCACAGTTGAATTTCCTACCGCCCCGCTCATAATTTCTATTTTCTTGTGTTGCACCTTCTACAGTTCTTTGGATTTTATTCACCGTTGGTGGCTGGGGTCACAGGAGTCGAGAGGTTTGGTTGAGGGAGATGCAGGTTGCTCTGTGTGTCCGGAACAAGACATTAATGTGGAGAAAAGACCACAGTCAGGCCTTGTTGATTCCCACAGCAGGCCTGGCAACCAGCTGGCCTATCCCTGTTCTTACCTCCTGATGATTAATTGCCTGGAGTAATCCACATCAAAATGTTACGGTCAAACAGACAGTCCGTAGTTAATATGCCCATTTCATAATAAAGGGACAAATGGTTACTTAGATCAGAAGTAAAGACTTGGCAATTCAT
>NW_025167430.1:0-1694 GCF_004010195.1 Chiloscyllium plagiosum
AAGGTTGGTGAGACAGGAACTGGAGTATTGTATACAGGGTTGGTGAGGCTGTACATGAAGTATTGTGTACATTGCAGGTGAGACTGTGCGTGGAGTATTGCGCACAGGGTTGATGAGGCTGTACCTGGAGTATTGTGTACAAGGTTGGTGAGACAGGAACTGGAGTATTGTTTACAGGGTTGGTGAGGCTGAACATGAAGTATTGTGTACATTGTTGGCGAGGCTGTACCTGGAGTATTGTGTACAGGGTTGGTGAGACTGTACCTGGAGTATTGTGTGCAGGGTTGGTGAGACTGTACCTGGAGTATTGCGTACAGGTTTGGTGAGGCTGTACCTTGAGTATTGTGTACAGGATTGGTGAGACTGTACCTGCAGTAGCGTGTACAGGGTTTGTGAGACTGTGAATGTAGTATTGTGTGCAGGGTTGTTGAGGCTATACCTGGAAAATTGTGTACAGTGTTGGTGAGACTGTTCCAGGAGTATTGTGTCATGGGTTGGTGAGACTGTACCTGGAGTTTTGAGTTCATGGTGGGAGAGGCTGTACCTGGAGTTTTGTGTACAGAGTTGGTGGGACGTTACCTGATGTACTGAGCACAGGGTTGGTGGGATTGTGCCTGGAATATTGAGTACAGGATTGGTGAGGCTGTACCTGGAGTATTGTGTACAGGGTTGGTGAGGCTGTACCTGGAGTATTCTGTACAGCGTTGGTGAGACTGTACCTGGAGTATTGTGTACAGGGTTGGTGAGACTGTACCTGGAGAATTGTGTACAGGGTTGGTGAGACTGCACCTGGAGTATTGTGTACAGGTTTGATGTGACTGTACCTGGTGTATTGTGTGCAGGGTTGGTGAGATTGTGCCTGGATTATTGTGTACAGGGTTGGTGAGGCTGTATCTGGAGTATTGTGTACAGGATTGGTGAGACTGCATCTGGAGTATTGTGTACAGGTTTGGTGTGACTGCACCTGGTGTATTGTGTACAGGGTTGTTGACATTGTACCTGGAGCATTGCGTACAGTGTTGGTGAGACTGTACCTGGAGTATTGTGTACAGGAGTGGTAAGACTGCACCTGGGGTATTGTGCACAGTGTTGGTGAGACCGTACCTGGAGTATTGTGTACAAGGTTGTTGAGACTGTGCCCAGACTGTTGTGTACAGGGTTGGTGAGGCTGTACCTGGAGTATTATGTACAGGGTTGGTGAGGCTGTACCTGGAGTATTGTGTACAGGGTTGGTGAGACTGTGCCTGGAGTATTGTGTACAGGTTTGGTGTGACTGTTACCTGGTGTATTGTGTACAGTGTTGGTGAGATTGTGCCTGGTGTATTGTGTACAGGCATGGTGAGACTGTACCTGGAGTACTGTGTACATGGTTGGTGAGACTGTACCTGGACTATTATGTAATGTGTAGGTGAGACTGTGCCTGTAGTATTGTGTACAGGGTTGGTGAGGCTGTACCTGGAGTATTCTGTACAGCGTTGGTGAGACTGTACCTGGAGTATTGTGTACAGGGTTGGTGAGGCTGTACCTGGAGTATTGTGTACAGGATTGCTGAGACTGCATCAGGAGTATTGTGTACAGGTTTGGTGTGACTGTACCTGGTGTATTGTGTACAGGGTTGGTGACATTGTACCTGGAGTATTGCGTCCAGGATTGGTGATGCTGCACCTGGAGTATTGTGTACAGTATTAGTGAGA
>NW_025167431.1:0-1694 GCF_004010195.1 Chiloscyllium plagiosum
TCCCTATAGTTCAAATCCTCCAATCCTGGCAACGTCCTTGTAAATCTTTTCTGAACCCTTCCAAGTTTCACAACATCTTTCCGCTGGGAAGGAGACCAGAATTGTACACAATATTCCAATAGTGACCTAACCAATGTCCTGTACAGCAACATGACCTCCCAACTCCTGTACTCAATACTCTGACCAATAAAGGAAAGCATACCAAATCTTATCTACCTGCGACTGCACTTTCAAGGAGCTATGAACCTGCACTCCAAGGTCTCTTTGTTCAGCAACACTCCCTAGGACCTTACCATTAAGTGTATAAGTCCTGCTAAGAATTGCTTTTCCAAAATGCAGCACCTCACACTTATCTGAATTAAACTCCATCTGCCACTTCTCAGCCCATTGGCCCATCTGATCAAGATCCTGTTGTAATCTGAGGTAACCTTCTTCACAGTCCACTACACCTCCAATTTTGGTGTCATCTACAAACTTACTAACTATACCTCAGATGGAGTTAGGCCACAATTAGTCATGTTGTCATTAAATGGTGGAATAGGTATGAGGGGTTAAATACCTACACCTGGTACTATTTGACATATGAATGTGGAGTAAGCGTAGGCCATTCAGCCCCTTAAACCTGCTCTGTCATTTAAAAATATTATAGCTAATCTGATTGTGGACTCAGCTCTATGTTGCTGCCTAACTGAAAAACTTTGACACCCCTGTAAGTCAAGAATCTCAGCCATCTCCACCTTAAAAAAAAATTCAGTGAATCTGCATCCATCACTCTCTGGGTAAGAGAATTCCAAAGTATCATAATCCACAGAAAGAAAAGATTTCTCATTACATGTTAAATGAGAACTCACTTATTTTGGATCTGTGTGGCCTAAGCATTATTTCTCCCACGATAGGAAATATTCTTTCAACATTTATCTTATCCAGTCCTCTCAGAATCTCATCCTGAACCAGAGGACACAGCTTAAAAATACAGGGTAGACCATTTAGGACAGAGATGAGGAGAAACTTCTTCACCCAGAGAGTGGTGATTCTGTGGAATGCCCTGCCCCAGAGGCCCAGTCTCTGGATTCATTTAAGAAAGAGTTGGATAGAGCTCTCAAGGATAGTGGAATCAAGGGTTATGGAGATAAGGCAGAAACAGGATACTGATTAAGGATAATCAGCCATGATCATATTGAATGGTGGTGCAAGCTCGAAGGGCAGAATAGCCTACTCCTGCACCTATTGTCTATTGTCTATATTTTGAGAACGTCATTGTAGTGATTGGAATGAGAACCAGGTGGATCTCATTGACTATGCAATCCTTAATTGGGGTTGTCAATCTGGGCCAGGAGATTCAATTAAGTACTACTGCTGTTAGGCAGTAGTGTGGGGGAAAATAGGAAAAAAAAACAGGAAAAAAATAAGCATGAGAAAAAAAACATAACTAGGAGATTTAAATAAGCAGTACTGCTGTTAGGTGGTAGTGTGGGGGAAAATAGGAAAAAAAACAAAGAGAGAAAAGAACAGGAATGTCAGACAACCTGCTCACTCTGAGAGCTGGCTCTATAAAGGGAAAAAAAAACAGGAGATTTAGAATCTCCTCCGTTTAGGGGACTGACTCTGTGCTGGCTAGGCAACAGTCACTGTGTTACTGCTGCTATTGGTTTCTGCTTTTATTTTTTTTTTTCCTGGTTATATTATTTTATTAA
>NW_025167432.1:0-1694 GCF_004010195.1 Chiloscyllium plagiosum
ATAAAGATTCCAAGACCCGTTTAATCAATTCTTTATGAACTAATTCCTTCCCCCGGCTATTGATCAATCCTCTTTCCTGCCATATCTTTCCGAACGTGTGCACAACACCAAATGCATATTTAGAATCAGTGTATACTGTTCCCTCTTTATTTTCTAATGTCCTAAGGGCTCTCTCCAATGCATAGAGTTCGCAGTTCTGAGCTGACCACCCATTTGGCAACCTTCCTGCCTCCACCACACGACCTTCTGTCCCGTCTACGACTACATACCAATTATGCCTTTTCCCTTCAATCACCCGGGATGACCCGTCTATAAAAAGTCTAGCCCCTGCATGAAGTGGAACATCTCTCAGGTCCATACGGACCTTAGTTTGGTATTCAATAATGTCAAGGCAGTTGTGCCCTGGATTCTGAGGAGAGTCTCCTTCCCCTTTCCAAAGAAAAGCAGCTGGATTTAAACAATTGTCGGTGACTAACACTAAATCATCCTTTTCTATCAGTATCGCCTCGTATTTCAAAATCCGCGAGTCTGTCAACCATCGCCCAGCTTTTTGGTTTAGGATTGTTCTCACTTTTCTGCTTTCCTCCACCAACAGTGCAGTGGCAGCCACAGCCTGCACACACTCAGGCCACCCTCGGTATACTGGATCCAATAGCTTTGAAAGATATGCTACTGGTTGTTTCATCCCTCCCCACCTCTGAGTTAATACTCCCAAAGCCGCTCCCTTATCTACGGTGACAAAGAGGTGGAAGGGTTTATCTAGGGAAGGTAAGGCTAACACGGGGGCATAAATCAAATCTCTTTTGAGTTTCTCGACTAGTTCTTTTTCCTCATCATTGCAATTTAGATGTTCTGGCTCCCCCTCTATTAGTTTGAGATATAATTTCCTAGTCTTCTGAGCATAGGAATCTATCCACAATCTGCAATATCCCGTTAGACCCAAAAATTTGCGTAACTCTCGTTTAGTACTGGGCAGTGGCATCCCCACTATTCCCTCTATCCGCTCCGGGCTTATCTTTCGCTTACCCTCACTCACTAAATGTCCCAAGTATTTTACTTCTTGCTCCACATATTGTAATTTGTTTTTAGATACTCGCAGGCCCTGCTGGCCCAGAAAATTCAATAATTTGTTAGTGGCTTCTACTACTCTTTCTCTTCTTATTCCTGATACTGAGAGGTCGTCTACATACTGCAACAGAATAGTCCCCTTGGGCTGCTAAATTTCTCCAATATTTGTTCTAACTTCTGTCCAAATAAATTCAGGGATTCCGTAAACCCCTGGGGGAGCACAGTCCATCGGTATTACTGTTTCCGCCCTGTCTTGGGATCCTCCCATTCAAAGGCAAACAAATTCCTACTTTCCTCCGCCAAGGGACAAGCCCAAAAGGCATCCTTTAAATTTATCACACTAAACCATTTGTGGTCATGAGGGATCTTACTTAATAACGTATAGGGGTTTGGCACCACTGGGTGCCTGACCTGTACTATCTGATTTAATGTTCTCAAATCCTGCACCAATCGATAAGTTCCATCAGATTTCCGTACTGGTAGAATTGGGGTATTATAAGAAGACATACATGGTTCCAACAGTCCATCTCTAATCAGTCCTTCAATTACTGGCTGCAGTCCCTGTTTACCTTCTATGGAAATAGGATATTGTTGTTCACAGACAACTTCCCCTTTCCGTTTTAAAT
>NW_025167433.1:0-1694 GCF_004010195.1 Chiloscyllium plagiosum
TGTGCTCGTACTGCCACACTCCCGCTCCTCATTAGTCTTATTATCTGTGTACGGAATCATTCACAGTTCAAAGGTTTCTATTTTCTTTCAGAGATATTTTTGTACCATCCGAGTTGAGAGAAACACAGTAAGTTGGATATACTGTCGCCTGTTAAGACCTTATTCCTTGTGACAAGCTTGAGTTACATGGTTGGGAATACATTCATCTTCTCAGAACGTTTCTGGCTGTCTCTTTCCTTCTAACGTTTGTATGATATCCTCCAACATTTATTCTAAATACACAAGCTTATTGTTCCAATGTCACACCATTCAGTTCAATCTTCGTTAACAGGTCTTCCAATATTTTCTTCATAACTATCATTGAATTTCTGTTTTTAGTATTCGTTTACGATGCTTTTTCTACATGTCTAGGCATCAGTTCAGAGAATGATAGATCCCCTACAGTGTGGAAACGGGCCATTCAGCCCAACAAACTCACACTAACTCTCCAAACAGCATCCCATTAAGACTCATTCCCCCTCACTTTGCCCTTTCACTCTTCACATGGCTAACACATCTAACCTGCACATTGTTGAACACTACGGGCAATTTTGCATGTCCAATTCACCTTATTTGCACATCATTTGAATGTGGGAGATAACTGAATCATTGCAAATCATATCCAAATCATTTATATGCATGACAAAATTGAGGACTTTTCAGCTAAAGCTCACACTACACTCTCCTTAATTTGTCATCTTCTCGAATAATAATTGTTTGCAAGCAAATAACTAAAAGTGTCTCTCCGTGAGAGTGATACCATCATATCTCTTGTATCATTTCCTGTGACAAAGTGGAAGAATTCCACTAATTGTGGGTGTAAGTTATTCACTCAATGTTTGGGGAAGTCTTGAAAAGAAATGACATTGAGCCTGGGATTTACAGACTTTGGCAGTACAGGAAGAGGGCCTTTGGCCCATCATGTCCATGCTGATCTTAAAGCACCTAACACTCTATTCCTATTTTCCATCAAGAAGCCATTGTCTGCCTTGTATGGTGTAGTGCTTCCAGTAATCATGTAGATACTTCTTAAGCATTGTGATATTTTCATTGTTGATCATCCTGGAGGCAGTGAATTAGAGACACCCAATACAAGGATCTGTGGGCCTGCACACTAAGGTCCCTCTAGTCCTCTGTACCTCCTTGGGTCCTACCATACATTGTGTATTCTCTTTGCCTTGTCAATCCTCCCAAAATGTATTACCTGACACTTTTCAGTTTTAAGTTGGCAGTTGCTATTTTTCTGCACACTTTTCTTCCTACCAAAGTGCATTACCTCACACTTTCCCACATTTGAAGACAGCAGTATTGGACTGGGGTGTACAAAGTTAAAAATCAGACAATGCCAAGTTATAGTCCAACAGGTTTTGTTTGGAAGCACTGGCTTGCAGAGCACTGCTCCTCCATCAGGTGGTTGTGCAGAATCAAATTGTAAGACACAGAATTTATTGCAAAAGTTTACAATGTGATGTAACTGAAATTATATATTGAAAAAAGACCTGGATTGTTTGTTAAGTCTCTCATTGTTTAGAATGGCCATGTTGGTTTCAGTTCTTTTTGACATATATTGCAAAATTTCTTTAAAAAGTTACATTCTCAAGTGAACTTGAACAATTGGTGAATTGTCGGCCCAGATAATGTATTGAAGGTGTTAG
>NW_025167434.1:0-435 GCF_004010195.1 Chiloscyllium plagiosum
ACACACAGCGATGGAGAGGCGCGCACACACACACACACATACACACAAACACACACACACACAGCGAGGGAGGGACACACACACACACAGCGAGGGAGGAACACACACACACAGCGATGGAGGGACACACGCACACAGCGAGGGAGGGACACACACACAGCGAGGAAGGGACACACACACACACACACACAAGGGAGGGACACACACACACAGCAAGGGAGGGACACGCACGCACAGCAAAGGAGGGACACGCACGCACAGCAAGGGAGGGACACGCACGCACAGCAAGGGAGAGACACGCACGCACAAAGCGAGGGAGGTACCCGCACGCACAAAGTGAAGGAGGGACCCACACAAACACAGCGAGGGAGGGACAAACACACACACAGCGAGGTAGGGACACACACACAGCGAGAGAGGGACACGCACACACAG
>NW_025167434.1:1464-1694 GCF_004010195.1 Chiloscyllium plagiosum
CAGCGAGGGAGGGACACGCTCACACACAGCGAGGGAGGGAGACGCTCACACTCAGCGAGGGAGGGACACGCTCACACACTGCGAGAGAGGGACACGCTCACACACATCGAGGGAGGGACACCACAAACACAGCGAGACACACACACCACACACACAGCGAGGGAGGGACACACACACACAGCGAGGGAGGGACACACACACACACACACACAGCGAGGGAGGAACAAACA
>NW_025167435.1:0-1694 GCF_004010195.1 Chiloscyllium plagiosum
GTTAGCTGACTACATGTTACTGCGAGTTATTGATACTCCAAATTAACAATGTCTTGTATTCTGATGGATTTCGTCCCAATGTTCTCCAAAGGAAAATACAGTAAGCTTTCTGTAGATCATTTTTAACTTTACAAAACTAATTAGATTAATGAAAGATTTCTTTGGATTGTTAAACACATAATGTGAATCATTTATTCGTTAATACCTGCAGAACGTGCAAACACCGAGTATTTACATTAACATCTGCTATGTGTAAACTTTAGAAGCTTTAATACTAAAGGCGTTGTGATTGGGCACTTGGGTATGTTCCACGTTTATCGACACAATGAACATGGTTTAGTTAATTAAAATCACAATCAACTAATTTATTGGACTTATTTGAAGAAGTGCTAAATGGGAGTAAGTTAATATGTTTTACACCGCTTTTCAGAAAAGAAATCACGTCAAAAACTCTTCAGATCAAAAGCTATTGCGAAAATTAAACATTATTGGGATTGCCAATAAAATATTGTCATTGAAAGATTAACTTGGCTACACGAAAACGAGGAGAAGAATAAATTGGCATTTTTATCCAGCTGGTGGGATATCAGGGACGTTGTGAAAAAAGTGATCAGCGCTGTGGGTTCAAAGCTTTTAAGCTGCTTGTAAATATTTGAACGAAGAACAGAAATTACTTTTGGTAGATTTCATGATATCACAAAGATTTTCCGGAAAGTGAATTGTGAAAAAGAAATATGTCGAATTAAATGCAGTTTGGGCAAGTTAATCTTTTGTATTGGAGCCAAATTGGAGTGACTGAAGGATGTTAATTCGATGGAAGGATTTCAACGAGATTTATAAGACTAACAACGGCAATAAGTTGATTGCCTTTTTTTGGAAACGTTTGTTGACCAAAACCTGTATTCTTCTGATATTTCGAATAGTCATGGTTGATTCGCTGTAAACCACAATATCCTGAGGAGTCTCAAGAGGTAGAATTTGTGAAGGATTTTCCTGTTGTGGGAGATTCCAGAGCTTGTTTCCTAACTTTCTCAAAGAAGGTAAGAACACAAGAACCAGGAGCAAGAATAGGCCATGTGGCCTATCAAGCCGCTCTGCCATTCAGCAATAGCATGGCTGATCTTTCTTGGCCTCAGCTCCATTTGCATGCCATCCCACCGAAATAATTAATTGCTTTATCGTTCAAAAATATAAAGCTTAATAACTTAATATTGTAAGACATTCAGGAGCAAGTCAATTTTTGATGGTGAGAGATGAGGGGATATGAAATTCAAAAGGAATATTGCCAGGAAAGATCGTAACAAAATGAATTCATGATGAGAAGAACATTGTTCCGTTATGGAAAATGACGTTTCAGACTTCAGTGAAAAGTGTTGAACTGGTGGTACGCGTATGTGAGAAATGTTTGGTTCTGGGTATGCAGTTGATCCTTGGCTAGACTACAGTTGGGAATAACAGCTACTCTCGTCTAAAAGCCACACTAAATCTGGCAACTTTAGTTCTACAGGAACAGAAGAGCAAAGTACATAACAGAAGAAAAGCACAGGAATAGGCCATTCGGCTATCCAAGCGGGAGGCAATCATCATGTCCTAACAAAACATATAGAAAGCCTTCGGCTCTTTTAGTATCCTTTTCCCTCTATTACCACTATTCCCTCCCTCTTCATGGAAATACCCAAATACTTCGTAATTGC
>NW_025167436.1:0-1694 GCF_004010195.1 Chiloscyllium plagiosum
GGTCGATGTGCTTCTTGATTGAATCTGTGTGACCATGCCTGTGTGTGGGAGAGGGAAACAGACCATGCCTGTGTGTGGGAGAGAGAGAGACCATGCCTGACCATGTGTGAGAGACACCATGCCTTGTCTGTGAGAGAGAGAGACAGACTATGCCTGTTTGTGAGTGTGTGTGTGTGAGAGAGAGAGCTGCACCATGCCTGTGTGTGTGAAAGAGAAAGAGATCATGCCTGTGTAGGCGTGAGAGAGACCCTGCTTGTGTGTGTGTGAGAGAGACCATGCCTAATTCTGTGTGTGAGCGAGACCATGCCTGTGTGCATGTGTGACAGTGAGAGACAATGCTGTTGTGTGTGAGAAACACAGAGAGACCAAGCCTGTGTGTGTGAGAGAGAGGCTATGTCTATGTGTGAGAGACCATGTGTCTTTGTGTGTGTGAGAGAGACCATGCCTATGTGTGTGTGTGTGAGAGAGAGAGAGAGGGAGAGAGAGACAATGCATGTGTGCATGTGTGACAGTGAGAGATGATGCCAGCGTGTGCGAGAGAGAGAGACGATGCATGTGTGTGTGTGTGAGAGAGAGAGACAGACCATGCCTGTATGTGTGAGAGAAAAAGACCATGCCTGAATGAGAGTGTGAGGGGAGACCATGCCTGTGTGTGTTTGAGGGAGAGAGAGAGAGACCATGTCTGTGTGTGTGTGTTTGTGCAGCTGTGTGTGTGATGTGTGTGTGTGTGTTCATGCATCTGTGTGAAAAAGGGACCATGCCTATGTGTAAGAGAGAGAGACAGACAGACAGACAGACTATGACTGTGTGTGAGAGAAAAATACCATGTCTGAGGCTGTGTGTGTCAGGGAGATCATGCAGCTGTGTGAAAGAGGGACCATGCCTGTGTATGTGTATGTGAGAGAGAGAGAGACAGACCATGACTGTGTATGAGGGAAAGAGACCATGACTGAGTCAGGCATTTAGACAGGCCAACAAGGGGCGAAGCCACATTAGATTTGGTACTGGGTAATGAGCCTGGTCAGGTGTTAGACTTGGAAGTAGGTGAGCACTTTAGCGATAACAATCACAATGCTGTTATGTTTACTTTAGTGATAGAAAGGGGTAGGTGTATACCACTGGGCAAGAGTTACAGCTGGGGGAAAGGCAATTACAATGCGATTAGGCAAGATTTAGGAAGCATAGGATGGGGAAGAAAATTGCAGGGGATGGGCACATTAGAAATGTGGAGCTTATTCAAGGGAAAGCTACTGGGTGTCCTAGATAAGTATGTACCTGTCAGGCCGGGAGCAAGCTGTACAGCGTGGGAGCTGTAGTTTACGAAGGAAGTGGAATCTCTGGTCAAGAGGAAGAAGAAGGCTTCTGTTAGGATGAAATGTGAAGGCTCAGTTAGGGCGCTTGAGGGTTACAAGGTCGCCAGGAAAGACCTAAAGAGAGAGCTCAGAAGAGCCAGGAGGAGACATGGCGGATAGGATCAGGGTAAACCCGAAGGCTTTCTGTAGGTATTTAAGGAATAAAAGAATGATGAGAGTAAGATAGGGCCAATCAAGGATAGTATTGGGAAGTTATGTGTGGAGTCAGAGGAGATAGGGGAAGCACTAAATGAATATTTTTCGACAGTATTCACTCTAGAAAACGACAATGTTGTCGAGGAGAATAACGAGATACAAGCTACTAGACTGGGGGTGGGATTG
>NW_025167437.1:0-1694 GCF_004010195.1 Chiloscyllium plagiosum
CCCGCGGTTAGTTCACGTGTGGAATGAACTTCCTGAAGAACTAATGGATGTGAATACAATCGCAAAAACGTTAAAAGAAATTTGAATAAGTACATGAATAGATAAGTTTGGGAGGGTGCTGGTCTGGAGAAGTGAGCTGAGATGAGTTAAGTTTTGGATTATATTCACAAGGAATGTTTGCTCTGACGGGTCTATTTTGTTGCGAGATAACTCTATGAACCTATGATATGGAATATGTGCAGACTGATAGGATTAGTCTAGAATCGCATCTTACCAGCATACATACAGTAGACTGGAAGGTGTATTCTTGTGCTGTACTCTTCTATGTTCTACTCGTAAGGAATTTCATCAACCTGTTTCAAATTCAGAATTCGGCCTTCTGAGTCTTGAAACCATTCACATTTTTTATTCACATGCTCCAGTATTTCCATCAGCAAGATGATAAGTGACAATAGTGATTCTATCCTGTGAACGTTACAACCTTTCCGAATGTGCTGCTTGATATTTAATGGAAATGGCAGTGGCAGATCGATCTGTTCTGGTATATGCAATAATATTCTATGAGATCAAAGATTATTATTTCCCCAACTTTTTTCAATGATAAAGCAATTTGTTCTCTGATGATTGTCCTGAATAAGCTTTTTATTGACTGCTCTGCCTGGTTAACTGTCGCGTTCACCTTTGATCAATTCATGGCTATTTGTTGCCAAACGCTGCAAATAAGATATTGCACCGTGAAAACAGTAACCGTGGTTATAGGAATGAATTGTTCTATGAGAAGCTTACAGACTGTTCTGGCCTATTTTGGATTTGAACCTCGAGAAATAATAAACACCCTACCATGGTCCTGCTCTGTGAAGGACAGTTTTTATACATTACCCATGTGGATTGCATATTGGTGGATGGAAACTTTTTAAACTCCATTTCTTCTATTCGTTTCGGTATTACTTTTCAATATACTGACCATCAGGAGCATTGTGCAGCCTAATGGAGTGAGAAGATGACTCAGAGGGAACCAACAAAGATCTGAAGCACAATGATCCCAAAATGGAGAATAGGAGAAAATAGATAATTATCCGTATGGCTATTTCTGTAAACGTTATTATATTGTGGACTGTAACATTTGTAACTTCCGCACTTGTCCAATTTACAGATGTGAAGTTATTAGTACCAGTTTACAACAATCCGTTTACAATTCTGCAACAAACACATTATATGCTAACGTATTTGACTTGCTGCACTAACACCTTTATTTATGAAGTTTAACAACATAAATTTAAAGAAGAGCTTAATAATTTGGTTATGCATCCCATTTCTTTCCTAACATATTTCTTTAAGAAAGTTTTTATTTCGGTGAACTAAACAATAAGTATAAATTTATTCTCGACAATTTATACAAAGGGCATTGGAAAACAACACACCTTCACGCACTTTGATCAACATGTCCTTGCATTGTACGAACAACAAATTAAAACTTATGTGTTCGTTTATTTTACGTACTTCTATAACTTTATCCTCCTTAAAGTTAAAAAGAATACTATTATCTGTGCTTCCATACCAACTTTACACCGATACGGTATTGTTTGGCAGGATGAATAGCGCCACAGATTATTTTTCAAACGGCGAAATATTTCAAAATCTGATGTATGAAAGCACTTGGAAGGCCTAGATCAGGATTCTATTAAAGTTAAAAT
>NW_025167438.1:0-1694 GCF_004010195.1 Chiloscyllium plagiosum
AGAGATTTTTTAGAGAGGGTTGCAGCCAGGAGAGGGTCACTGAAGCTTCCAACTCTGTGGAGACCCCAATAGTTTCTGATGTCACTGAGAAACCAAAACCCAGAGAAGCTAATCTGTGAGAGCTGGCCACACCCATTCAGGCTTCATTAAAATAAACACAAGGCCTCCCTAGCTTTTAGTCAACTGATCTTAACTAGCCAAATTGGTAATGATCATTCAATCTCTCTCTGAAAAGAAACCAGGACAAAATAACCTCTTAAAACTGCAGCATCATCACACTTGTCAGCACATCGAGCTGTCAAACAGGAACCAGGGGTAACCCAGTCAAGCCCTTGGCACTGTCCAATCGGACGAAGAAGAAGCCACTCAGTCCCTTGAGTCACTTACACGGCAACAGGATGAGGCCATTCGGCCCCCTGCGTCACTTCCACGGGAACAATGGGAGGCCATTCATCCCCTTGAGCCATTTAGGCAGAAACAGTATGATGTCATTCCCCCTCTCAACGCACTTATACAGGGACAGAATGAGGTAGTTGATGCTGATTCCTGATGAACTGCTTATGCCCAAGACGTTGATTCTCCTGCTCCTCGGATGCTGCCTGACCTGCTTTGCTTTTCCTGCAATTGACTGTCTTCTCTGATCTCCAGCATCGGTGGTCTTAAGTGTCTCCTAAGTGAGGCTCTAACATGATGAACAAGTGGGGCAGAGGCTGCACAGACAGACTGTTCCACATTGTTCCTCTTGGCTCTGTTGCTTATGATACACATGTAGGACTTTAACGTGGTTTTCTAGTGGTGAGCAAGGAAGCCATATGTCTTATGTGTAGTCTCAAGAAGGCATCTTCCATCTCCGAGAAGACAGCCTGGTGTTGTCTATGCAGGGCAGAAGTGCGTGGGAATGGCTATCTGTTTCAGATGGAACGTATTGTGGTTGGTGTTGGGGATTGTGAGCAACGTGACGTTCGGTACGGGTTCACATGCCGACTGCACAATAATGTAGGGAGAGTTAATTTCGGCACATAAACTATTAGGAAAGCCACGTTAGATTGATGAATGGACTCTCTAAGTTCAAGTAATGCTGATGTTGTTCATGTTGATCTTGTCTAGTGCACATCTTGTTCAGTGTGCCTTATGCCTTACTCTGTCCAAGTCTATTTCCACCCTATGATCTGCCTGGCCATGCTTACTATGATCTGCCTCCACTGCTCATAAATAAAGTGTTTCCCTGTACTGAGATACACGTGACAATAAATCAAACCAATCAATCCTGGGTAAACTTTGGAATTTCTCACCCTATCAATGTATCTTTTGGAAATAAAAGAGACATTGCTGCCACTCCTCGTGTTTCAGTGTCACCATTTCTTCGTCTCTCACAGCTATACAGATTAAACACGCAGCTTCTTTACTCTGTCCTCATGTTGCCATCATTCTTGTCTGTGGTGAGGAGATTGTTCCGTACAAAGGAGATTAACTCTGTAGAGAGTGCCCCAAATACTCCCTCAGCAAGGCTCTACAACAGCAGGAAGATGGCTTTACTTATGTACTCGAATCATCTTACAGTGAAGGACAGAAAACCATTGACTGCACCCATTACTTACACAGGGTTTGATTCAAAGCAGAAGCGCATAGACTTGTGAGTGGGAGATCATGCTTCCCAAATCTGTTAGAGCTCTTTGATGAAGTGACCAAGAAGG
>NW_025167439.1:0-1694 GCF_004010195.1 Chiloscyllium plagiosum
TCATGGGACATTGACACCAGTACTGGCGAAGGAAGGCACTGTGCTGA
Source organism: Chiloscyllium plagiosum (assembly GCF_004010195.1). Lineage (NCBI taxonomy): Eukaryota > Metazoa > Chordata > Chondrichthyes > Orectolobiformes > Hemiscylliidae > Chiloscyllium > Chiloscyllium plagiosum. The sequence goes on from NW_025167439.1 coordinate 48, forward strand.
TCGGACGGTCTTCATCTGAACCGTGTTGGGACCAGAGTCCTGGCAAATCACATAACTCGGGCTGCAGACTGGACTTTAAGCTAAGTGGTGGTGGGGTGGTGTCAGTTATAGAGAAAATTAGAAAACCCGAATTAAAGGAGGGGGTAAGACTGCAGAACTCAAGAAGAAGGCGTTTGGTAAGCTTTCCTTTATTGGTCAGAGTACCGAGTACAGGAGTTGGGAGGTCATGTTGCAGCTGTACAGGACATTGGTTAGGCCACTGTCAGAATATTGCATGCAATTCTCGTCTCCTTCCTATTGGAATGATGTTGTGAATCTTGAAAGGGTTCAGAAAAGATTTACAAGGATGTTGCCAGGGTTGGAGAATTTGAGCTACAGGGAGAGGCTGAACAGGCTGGGGCTGTTTTCCCTGGAGCGTCGGAGGCTGAGGGGTGACCTTATAGATGTTTACTAAATTACGAGGGGCATGGATAGGGTAAATATGCAAAGTCTTTTTCCTGGGGTCGGGGAGTGCAGAACTAGAGAGCACAGGTTTTGGGTGAGAGGGTAAAGATATAAAAGAGACCTAAGGGACAACTTTTTCACGCAGAAGGTGGTACGTATATGAGTGAGCTGCCAGAGGAAGTGGTGGAGGCTGGTACAATTGCAACATTTAAGAGGCATTTGGATGGATATATGAATAGGAAGGGTTTGGAGGGATATGGGCCGGGTGCTGGCAGGTGAGCAATCAAACTTCAAACACACAGGACAAACAAATGACAATGAGAAGAGGAATGGCTAAAACAGAGTTGAACTGTTATGTCGGAATGCATGCAGTATAACGAATAAAGTAAAAATGTTTGTGACTCATACACAAATTGGCAGGTCGCCATCACGGAGACGTCGCTGCAAGAGGACCAGAATTGGCAGCTGAATATTCAAGGATATGCATCTTATCAAAAGATAGACAGTTGGATAGAAGGGATGGGGCTGTCTTATTAGAAAGAAATGAAATTAAATCAATAATAAGAAATGAAATAAGGTCAAGTGGTGTGGAATCTGTATCGGGAGACTTGAGGAATCAAAAAGGTTAAAAAAATGTAGTTGGAGCTTTGTTCAGGCCTCCAAACAGTAGACAGGAGCTGAGGTGCAACATATACCAGGAGCTAGAAAGAAGTGTAGGAAAGACACAGTTACAGTGATCATGTGGGATTACATTACGGAGGTGGGCTGGGAATTCAGGTTGGTAGTGGTTTGCAGGAAAAGAAATTTATGGAATGTCGATGAGTTGGTTTTTGGAGCAGCTTGTGCAGGCATTTTAGTTCAGAGAGCTTAAGGAAAAGGAAATCATAGGAGGCAATGATCATAATATGATTGAATTTACTCTGAAATTTCATTGGCAAAGTTAGAATCAGAGGTAACGGTATTAGAGCTGAATAAAGGCAATTACAGAGGCATGAGAGAGGAGCTGGGTAGAATTGACTGGTAGAAGGGCCCAGCAGGAAAGACAGTGGAGCAGCAATGGCAGGAGATTTTTGGGGTAATTCAGGATGCAATAGAGATTTACCCCGAGTAAAAAGAGGCATGATACATGGAGAATGAGGTAACTGTGACTGACGAAGGAAGTCAGGTATGGCATAAAATCAAAAGAGAAAGGAAATAATGTGG
>NW_025167440.1:0-1694 GCF_004010195.1 Chiloscyllium plagiosum
GTCATGACGACATGCTCAAAAGCATTTTGACAGAGAAGGAAAGAACCATGTTCAGACTATTCTGTACTGGACATTAGTCATATCAATTTGGACAACGGAGAAGTTGTCAAATTTGAGATAAATTATTAAGTTACGTTCAGCAAGAAAATCGAAACGACCTGAAAACTTTATGATCGTCACATGTGGAGACATGCAGCAATAACCTGGGGATTAGTAAGCTAGTTGTGTATGATGTAAATATAAGCGATTAGACTGATGTATTTCGACTTCTGTGGCTGGTCACCTGTGTCAAAAAATTGGGCCAATAATGCATTTCTAAGTTGGACTTGGTTAGAGGCTATTAGCAATTATCTCTGATGGAGAAAGCAAAACAGATTCAGATTTCATTACACCTATTGAACTGTGCTGTGCTGTCCTGTTCAGGCGAGTTGGTATGACAAACGCACAAACCATATTGGAGAGACTGAATAATAAGGTCACTGCCAACTGTATGGTCCTTATTGTTGACCCTGTAATTTTTAATCATTAATGGAAGGAACATTCACAACATTCATCAGTCTTGTTTGATCAATTTTGGAGAGCAGGTTTGGTGATAAATCTAGCTAAGAGTGAATTTTCCAAAGCTCAAGTCAGCTTCCCGAGCCATGTTTTCGGAAGCAGAAAAAATGGCCCCAAGAAATGCGAAAGAGAAAGTAGTTAGGGAATTTCCCACACCGTCGACGAATTGAACAGTACTAAGGTTCCTGGGATTGAGTGCAATTTACCAAAAGTTGGCTCAGGATTTTAGCAGTGCAGCTGAACGGCTAAACGAATTCTTATGAAAGAAAGGCAAGGATTTTCATTGATCAGGGAGCTGTTAAAAGGCATTTGTCAGCCCAGAACTGTGTTAACTACTGCCCCGGTATTAGTCACACCAAATTCTCAAATTCTTTCAAATTGTATATCAATACCAATGATGTCTGTGTTGGTGCAATGATCCTGCAAGAGGATGGCTAGCGTAGAAGGAAACATCAGGTATTTTTCAAGGCAATTGAATGTTCATCAACAGAAATATTCTACAGTGGCGAAAGCGATTGTGAGCTTGGCCTTGATATTGAATCATTTCAGTGTTTAAATGACCAGCAAAGTATCCCAGACAATTGTATACACTGGTCGTAACTACTGACACTTGTGGAGAAATTTAAAAACAAAAACGCCAGACTGTTTAGATGGAGATTGTTGTTGCTGCCATTCAATTTGACAATTGTGTATGAGGCAAGTTGCGAACACGTGATTGCTGATGCATCACCAAGACTTCAATGAGATACAGAGGCGTTCAGTGGGGAGTGTGCCACGGCCTGAAATTGAATGTGTTTGCTTGTTTCCATGTGAGTCAATATTGTAGTGTACATTCGTGTTTTAGAGTAATAAACCATTGTTTTTCAGGCGTTTTAAAATCAGCCATCTTTAGACATTGATGGTTCATTTTTTAAGTGGAGAGCTATCAGTAAGCTGGTCTTTTTTTCTGAAAGCTGTTCATTTTCTCAAGGATACTGTATCCTTTTTTTTGTTCAGAGAAGCTGTTAAACACTCCCAACTCATAATCGGTTGTGTACAGAGAGAAAAGTGCATCAAGAGGCCATTTTCTTTATACGTAAACACGTGACTTTAGGCCAAAGCTCATGTTTTAGAAGTGATCTGGATAATGAAAGTGG
>NW_025167441.1:0-1694 GCF_004010195.1 Chiloscyllium plagiosum
ATGGACAGGTCCGCGTGTGCATGGCCAGGTCCGTGTGAGCATGGACAGGTCTGTGTGAGCATGGACAGGTCTGTGTGAGCATGGACAGGTCTGCGTGAACATGGACAGGTCTGCGTGAACATGGACAGGTCTGCGTGAACATGGACAGGCCTGTGTGAACTTGGACAGGCCTGCGTGAACATGGACAGGCCTGCGTGAACATGGACAGGCCTGCGTGAACATGGACAGGTCTGCGTGAACATGGACAGGTCTGCGTGAACATGGACAGGTCTGCGTGAGCATGGACAGGTCTGTGTGAGCATGGACAGGTCTGTGTGAGCATGGACAGGTCTGTTTGCCCATGAACATGTCTATGTGCGCATGAACGTATCTCTGAGTGCATGGTCAGGTGTGAACAAGGACAGGTCTGTGTGTATATGAACAGGTCTGTGTTAGAATGGACATGTCCGTGTGACCATGGACAGGTCTGTGTGAGCATGGACAGGTCTGCGTGAGCATGGACAGGTCTGCGAGCGCATGGACAGGTCTGCGAGCGCATGGACAGGTATGCGAGCGCATGGACAGGTATGCGAGCGCATGGACAGGTATGCGAGCGCATGGACAGACAGGTCTGTGTGGACATGGACAGGTCTGTGTGGACATGGACAGGTCTGTGTGTACATGGACAGGTCTGTGTGTCCATGGACAGGTCTGCGAGCGCATGGACAGGCCTGCGAGTGCATGGACAGGCCTGCGAGTGCATGGACAGGCCTGCGAGCGCATGGACAGGTCTGCGAGCGCATGGACAGGTCTGCGAGCGCATGGACAGGTCTGTGCGCGCATGGACAGGTCTGTGCGCGCATGGACAGGTCTGTGCGTACTTGGACAGGTCTGTGTGTCCATGGACAGGCCTGCGAGCGCATGGACAGGCCTGCGAGCGCATGGACAGGTCTGCGAGCGCATGGACAGGTCTGCGAGCGCATGGACAGGTCTGCGAGCGCATGGACGGGTCTGCGAGCGCATGGACGGGTCTGCGCGCGCATGGACGGGTCTGCGCGCGCATGGACGGGTCTGCGCGCGCATGGACGGGTCTGTGCGCGCATGGACGGGTCTGTGCGCGCATGGACGGGTCTGTGCGCGACGGGTCTGTGCGCGCATGGACGGGTCTGTGCGCGCATGGACGGGTCTGTGTGCGCATGGACGGGTCTGTGCGCGCATGGACGGGTCTGTGTGCGCATGGACGGGTCTGTGTGCGCATGGACGGTTCTGTGTGCGCATGGACGGCTCTGTGTGCGCATGGACGGCTCTGTGTGCGCATGGACGGCTCTGTGTGCGCATGGACGGCTCTGTGTGCGCATGGACGGCTCTGTGTGCGCATGGACGGGTCTGTGTGGCGCATGGACGCTCTGTGTGCGCATGGACGGGTCTGTGTGCGCATGGACGGGTCTGTGCGAGCATGGACAGTTCTGTGTGTTCATGGACAGTTCTGTGTACGCATGGACAGTTCTGTGTACGCATGGACCAGTCTGTGTACGCATGGACCAGTCTGTGTACGCATGGACCAGTCTGTGTAGGCATGGACCAGTCTGTGTACGCATGGACCAGTCTGTGTACGCATGCACAGGTCTTTGTGAATATGGACAGATCTGTGTGTTCATGGACAGTTCTGTGTGTTCATGGAAAGGTCTGTGTGTTCATGGACAGGTCTGTGTGTT
>NW_025167442.1:0-1694 GCF_004010195.1 Chiloscyllium plagiosum
GTCTCCGTTTCTCTTTGACTCTGTTTCTCTTTCTCTCCGTTACTCATTGACTCTGTTTCTCTTTGACTCCGTTTCTCATTGATTCTGTTTCTCTTTGATTCCGTTTCTCTTTGACTCCGTTTCTCTTTGTCTCCGTTTCTCTTTGACTCCGTTTGTCTTTGATTCCATTTCTCTTTGACTCTTTTTCTCTTTGTCTCTGTTTCTCTTTGTCTCTGTTTCTCTTTGACTCCGTTTCTCTTTGTCTCCGTTTATATTTGACTCCGTTTCTTCTTGTCTCTGTTTCTCTTTGACTCTGTTTCTCTTTGACTTATTTTCTCTTTGACTCTGTTTCTCTTTGTCTCTGTTTCTCTTTGATTCCGTTTCTCTTTGACTCAGTTTGTCTTTGACTCAGTTTCTCTTTATCACTGTTTCTCTTTGACTCTGTTTCTCTTTGACTCAATTTCTTTTTGACTCCGTTTCTCTTTAATTCTGTTTCTCTTTGACTCTGTTTCTCTTTGTCTCTGTTTCTCTTTAATTCTGTTTCTCTTTGTCTCTGTTTCTCTTTAATTATGTTTCTCTTTGACTCCGTTTCTCTTGAATTCGGTTTCTCTTTGACTCCATTTCTCTTTAATTCTGTTTCTCTTTGACTCCGTTTCTCTTTGACTTAGTATCTCTTTGATTCCATTTCTCTTTGACTCTGTTTCTCTTTGTCTCTGTTTCTCTTTGTCTCTGTTTCTCTTTGATTCCGTTTCTCTTTGAATTCGTTTCTCTTTAATTCTGTTTCTCTTTGACTCCGTTTCTCTTTAATTCTGTTTCTCTTTGACTCCGTTTCTCTTTGTCTCCATTTCTCTTTGATTCCATTTCTCTTTGACTCTTTTTCTCTTTGTCTCTGTTTCTCTTTGTCTCTGTTTCTCTTTGACTCCGTTTCTCTTTGTCTCCATTTCTATTTGACTCCGTTTCTCCTTGTCTCTGTTTCTCTTTGTCTCTGTTTCTCTTTGATTCCGTTTCTCTTTGATTCCATTTCTCTTTGACTCCGTTTCTCTTTGTCACTGTTTCTCTTTGACTCTATTTCACTTTGACTCTGTTTCTCTTTGACTCAGTTTCTCTTAGACTCTGTTTCTCATTGATTCCGTTTCTCTTTGATTCCGTTTCTCTTTGACTCCATTTCTCTTTGACTACATTTCTCTTTAATTCTGTTTCTCTTTGACTCCATTTCTCTTTGACTCCATTTCTCTTTGACTCCATTTCTCTTTGACTTCGTTTCTCTTTGACTCAGTTTCTCTTTGACTCCGTTGCTGTTTGTCTCTGTTTCTCTTTGACTCTATTTCTCTTTGTCTCCATGTCTCATTGACTCTGTTTCTCTTTGAATCTGTTTCTCTTTGACTCCGTTTCTCTTTGACTCTGGTTTCTCTTTGTCTCCGTTTCTCTTTGACTTTGTTTCTCTTTGACTCTGTTTCTCTTTGACTCAGTTTTTCTTTGACTCTATTTCTCTTTGACTCCATTTCTCTTTTACTCCGTGTCTCTTTCTCTCCGTTTCTCCTTGTCTCTGTTTCTCTTTGACTCTGTTTCTCTTTGATTCCGTTTCTTTTTGACTCCGTTACTCTTTGATTCCGTTTCTTTTTGACTCCATTTCTCTTTGACTCTGTTTCTCATTGATTCTGTTTCTCTTTGATTCCGTTTTTCTTTGACTCTGTTTCTCTTTGACTCCGTTTCTC
>NW_025167443.1:0-1695 GCF_004010195.1 Chiloscyllium plagiosum
GGCATCGGGACCACCTACTTATTTGAGCTGAATAAGGTGTAACCTTCCCACTGGACGAGGTCTTTCAGAACACAAATAATGAGGTTTGAGGTGAGTCGCCAACAATACAACAATGTTCAGAACATTTTGTCCCACATCAGCTCCTGAACCATTCTGTGTCCATGTGCAGCAAGACCAGGACAGCATTCCGGTTTGTGCTTATAAAGAGTCGGTAACATTTATGTAACAGCACGGACAGACACTGCGCATTTCCACAGTTAAAAGAGGAGGTCAGCATCTTAAGCTGGTTGCACACGGGTATGAACTAGCATTCAGGAACAGGAACGCACATTCAATACTCCTGCCTGTTACACAGGAAGAAGAGTGGTCAGTTTAGTGCATCGAGCTGTTAAACAGGAACAAGCAGAATCCAATCAGACCCTTAAACATGTTCCATGAGACCAGGAGGAGGCTATTCATCCCCACGAGACAGTTATACAGGAACTAGAGGGGATCATTGATATTCTAACATGACAAACCAATGAAACCGAGACTGCACTGATACAGGACTCCATGATGTTAATCATGGTTCCATTGTTTGTAGAACGTGTGCTACTTTAACATAGTTTTCTGGCAATGAGAAGGGAAGCCAAATGATTTGTGCCAAGTCGCAAGGAGGCATTTTCCATCGCCGAGAAGACACACCCATGTTCTTCATGGAGGTCAGAATCTGGTGGGAATAGTTAACGGTTTTAGCATGAAGGTATTATGGCTGCTGCAGGGATTGCGGATAACGAGACTTTCAGTGCAGGACCAATCACCAAATGCACTGTATTAATTTGGGGAGAGTTTATTCAAAGACTGACCCTCTGTCTCTCTCATGCGACATGGGGATTGGGTGTGGAGTGAGGGGAATATTCTCAGGGGCTCTTAAACTATCGACAATCGTGCAACCCGAGTAAAAAAGAAGCCATGGAAGTATTCACCGTATCAGTGTCAATTTAGAACATTGTGAGTGACTGTCCCTCCCCCTCAAGTTTCAATGCAATCGCCTCTCATTGTCTCACAACGCCAGAGATTAATCTTCACTCTCTCCTCATGGTACCATAATCCCAGGGATTAGTCTGTTGAAACTCCATTGCACTCTCTCTGTGGCAAGGCGATCATTCCTTATAAAGGAGAGAAAAACTGTCCACAATATCTGAAATACTGCCTCAACAACACTATCAGTGATGATCACAATAACTCTTTTTCCTCTTAGACATCTCCACTTCTTCACTGTGGCGTAAAAAGACTTTCATTCTCTCTACGATGCTGGAAAGAGTTAACGCTTTTCTAATGAATGTATTGTTGCTGCTGTCGGGATGATGGATAACATGACGTTCATTGCAGGATCACGCACCAATTGAACTGTATTAATGTTGGGAGAGTTCATTCAAAAGCCTGAACCCCTCTCCCTCTCTCTCTCTCTATATCTCTCTCTCTTGCCACACACCCCCACCACCCCCACCTTCTCCTCTCTTTCTCTCTCTGTCTCAATTGAAATAGGGAGTGTGGGTGATTGGGTGGAACGTTATCAGAGGCTCTTAAACTATCGAGAATCATGTAATTTGAGTGGGAAAAAAGCCATGGAACTTATCACAGTATCAGTGCCTGTTTAGAACATCATGAGTGATTGTTCAACCCCTTTAAGGTTCAATACAATCACATCTTATT
>NW_025167444.1:0-1695 GCF_004010195.1 Chiloscyllium plagiosum
TACTCTGGAGGGAATTTAAACAAATGTTGATCCGTGTCACATTATGAGATATTGGGAAGCTGACCAAGTGTTATATCAAACAAGTGATCAAAGAATTGGGTTTGAAAACGCATTTTATCACACAAAACGAAGCTTGTATCTCAAAACTGATTTGATCGAATTTGTTCTGCTCGAGGTCATCATCTCCTGTCAGACTCAAAACGACTCTGAATTTAGTTGTTCCATAACTCAGTGGTTCGAGACTGGTTTTGTAAACCAAGGGTTGTAACCTCCATTCTCACGGCAGCCTTGCTGAATTTTCTTACATCTATTGGAACAAGCATCCGAAGGTGCGGTCCATATGTTGTTAGGAATTATTTTTGATGGAACAGCTGGAAGTTATTTTTTACGCAGACCAAGCCTCATCTGTTTCAGTTTGGAATTCTACATCCGTGTTTTTCCTCTGAGGACCATGTGGATGACAAGCTTCTGATACGAAGAATGCCTTCGTTTGGCAGGAAGAAAAACGTGACTCAGTAGAAGCAGTAAAGTAACGGTGAAACAGTGGGGGACGAAAACCTGCAGGGATGCAGCTGTGTGCTTCCCTTCCTTGTGTAGAGACAGGAATGTGCTGGAATCCAAATTAAACCGGTCAGAGGCTGGAAGAGCACAGCTAGCCAGTCTGGCTCAGAGGTGGAGAAATCGACGCTTTGCAGATACCAAATATTCACGATTGGGGCAGTCTTCGAAGGACAGCCTCCTGCCAGTTTACCCCTCTGCGTATGTAAACAGAACCGGGTTTTAAAGCTAGTAGTGAAGAAAGAAGAGGCCAAACGGTTCAATTTCTCATTTCATTTCAGTTGGGCTGTTCTGAGGCCTTTGTCACTCTCACAAGATGTGTCTGTATAGTTCACTCTATGGGTCAAAATGAGGTTCAGTTCTCCCCAGGTCATGAACAAGTGTGACGGTATCTGACTTCAGTCTCTATCGCTGGTTCTCTTGAGATTAAAACTTTGCATGTAAAGTTTCATTGAGAGGAACACTTCAGACGTCAGGCTGTGGGCCAAGTAGTGCTAACTGGAAAGGAGAATGGATGGATATTTGATGACTGGCACTGACAAAATGTATTATTCTGTGCTGTAAAAGCACGGAGTCACGAACATTCTTTTATGATAGAAATTTCTCATCGCTGGAAAAGAAATCTACGCTGTTTAGAGAAGACACAATTGCACATGCCGTCCTTCCTGGTGACTAGTGGTTACGATGCAGCGCTATCACCGCTGTGGTTTGAGTTCATTTCTTGTTCAGGGAATCAGGATTTAGTGTTCCTGGTAAGGGCAACAACAAAAGTAGAGCATCTTTGACAGGAATCACATTACAAACGTCCGCATGTGCCTTGCAATATTGTACAGGGCCGTAAGGTGGCTCACTGGTTATCACTGCTGCCTCACAGCGCCAGAGATATGATTTCCCTGCAACTGAGTTGACTGTCAGTAAGGTGCCTTCTTCTGGAGCAAATGAAGAGAAAAAGGGTAAGGAATTGTTCTGTGAGTGTTAATCCCTGGAGGCTTGGTGTGCATTTGTTGCATTGAAGAGCCAGTTTCTGAACTGTAGGCATTATATGTTCCCTTAGTGTGTTGCTTTAGCAAATGTTCAGTCAAGGGAGAAAAAGTGAGGAAAAACAGTCACTTCCCAGTCAGGGATTGTTCCATTATG
>NW_025167445.1:0-1695 GCF_004010195.1 Chiloscyllium plagiosum
AAATAAATAATAACCTGTTGTTAAGTACAAAAAAACTGGTCTGTGTTTCTAACAGCCGAGGTCTAAATAACAGCCCAATTGGGGAATTCTGCTTTTATTTGAAACAAGATTTGTGATGACTTTAGGAACAGAGGGGCTCAATTTCCAGTGCATGATCCCATTGAGATGTATAAAAGAACTAAAGATGATTTGAGGAAAAAATCACTGCATAGTGAATAGTCAGGATTTGGAATTCACCTGGCAACGTGGTAAGTAAAGATTCAAAGTCACTTTCAAAAGGGAACTGGATAAACATTTGAAATGAAAAATACAGGGACAAAGGGAAGGTATAAGTGAATGTTGAGACAGTGAATAGAATTCTCTTCGAATGAATTGACATAATCTCTTTTTTTTTTAATGCTTTCATTTACAATTCAGCAGTCTAGTATATGCCATATTCTTCCTTGTGGTCGAGAAACAGCCAATCAGTTATTTTGAAATCTGATTATGATAAATGTAGGAAGCATAACAGTCAATTTGCATCCATCAAGCTCCCACACACACAAAAAAGAAAAATACAAAATTGCCAGATTGTGTTTTTGGATGCAATTGACAGAACAACGACTAGGACATTGGGGTGAACTCTCCTTTGGAAATATACGACAAAATCATCTACATCTGCCCAAAGTGCGATCTTTGTTTCATATTTCACTTGAAAGATGGCACCACTGGCCATACAGGCCTCCCTCATTACTGTGTTGAAGTATCAGCTAAGATTTTGTGCTTAAGTCTCCGAACTGGCACTTGGACCTATAACCTTCAGACTCCAAAGTGAGCGTGTTTCAACTGGGTCATACCTTCTTATATGATAGAAGTGAACTATCTCTTCCGCCTCACTTTTATAATGTTTACTAAAGCATGCCAATTCATCACAGAATCGGAGAATTTTACATGCAGGACTTTTTCAAAATATCATCATGTTAAAATTCATCACCTGGTTTTATCGGAGATCCATTCCTCATTTACATCCTCATGTAACCTTGGCAGGATTCTCAACACTTCCCCAGTCCGTGTGCTCACAACGATATTGCTTCCGATAGCATCCATGACATCAATGGATTCTGTCTTCCTATTTGTAAAAAGCATGATGCCATTTGTGACAAATGCCAATTGGCAGACTAGAATTATAGCTTGTGTGGCAATTTGAGTTTAGGAATTGTGACAGGATTTCAGTAGTATGTTCATCAAATCTCTTTACACTTGAACAATATCCCAAAACACATCACTAACAAGTAACACAGTGTTTCGAAACAAGTGTCTTTGGCTGGCAAGTTATGAACTTCTATATGTAAAATCTCTTGAGATCTCTCCTGTTACTTTAGGTGGATGTATAACCCTGATGGGCTAAGGTGAAATTTTAACCGCTTCCCCCCTCCCAGAGAATGATATACAGTCCAAAGTAGTTAAATTATGAGGACAGATTTCACTGACTATTTTGAGTTTAGAAAGTTTAAGGGGCAATCTTTACGAAATGTTCAAAGGCAGAAAAAATTTGCTCTGGTGGCAGTGATGAGAACAAAAAGGTGATGACCCTAAAATTAGAGTTAGGCCATTCAAGAGTAAATGATGAAAATCTGAAACTGCCCACAAAAACTTGGAAAGGCTGCTGGGAATTTCAAAGCTATTATTTCTTACAATGTTATGTCACCATAGCGG
>NW_025167446.1:0-1695 GCF_004010195.1 Chiloscyllium plagiosum
AGTACAGAAGTACAGGACTACAGGAGTATCAGGAGTACAGGAGTAACAAGAGTGCAGAAGTACTGGAGAACAGGTGTACAGAAGTACAGGAGTACAGGAGTAACAGGAGGACAGGAGTAACAAGGGTACAGAAGTACGGGAGTACAGGAGTAACAAAAGCACAGGAGTACAGGAGTAACAGGAGTAACAGGAGTAACAGGAGTACAGGAGTACAGAAGTACAGGAGTACAGGAGTAACAAGAGTACAGAAGTACAGGAGTACAGGAGTAACAGGAGGACAGGAGTAACAAGGGTACAGAAGTACGGGAGTACAGGAGTAACAAAAGTACAGGAGTACAGGAGTAACAGGAGTAACAGGAGTACAGGAGTACAGAAATACAGGAATACAGGAGTACAGAAGTACAGGAGTACAGGAGTATCAGGAGTACAGGAGTAACAAGAGTACAGAAGTACTTGAGTACAGGTGTACAGAAGTACCGGAGTACAGGAGTAACAGGAGTACAGGACTAATAAGAGTACAGAAGTACAGGAGTAACAGGAGTACAGAAGTACAGGAGTAACAGGAGTACAGGAGTACAGAAGTACAGGAGTACAGGAGTAACAGGAGTACAGGAGTAACAAGAGTATAGAAGTACAGGAGTAACAAGAGTACAGGAGTAACAAGTGTACAGGAGAACAGGAGTAAAAGGAGTACAGGAGTTACAAGAGTACAGAAGTACAGGAGTACAGGAGTAACAAAAATACAGAAGTACAGGAGTACAGGAGTAACAAGAGTATAGAAGTACAGGAGTAACAAGAGTACAGAGAACAGGAGTACAGAAGTATAGAAGTACAGAAGTACAAGAGTACAGGAGTAACAAGGGTACAGGAGTACAGGAGTAACAGGAGTACAGGAGTTACAAGAGTACAGAAGTACAGGAGTACAGGAGTAACAAAAATACAGAAGTACAGGAGTACAGGAGTACAGGAGTAACAAGAGTATAGAAGTACAGGAGTAACAAGAGTACAGAAGTACAGGTCTAAAGGAGTAACAAGAGTACAGACGTACAGGACTACAGGAGTTACAGGAGTCCAGGGGTACAGAAGTACAGGAGTACAGGAGTACAGGGGTACAGATGTACAGGAGTACAGGAGTACAGATGTACAGGAGTACAGGGGTACAGATGTACAGGAGTACAGAAGTACAGGAGTACAGGAGTAACAGGAGTACAGAAGTACAGGAGTAACAGTAGTATAGGAGCAATAAGAGTACAGGAGTACAGGGGTTCAGAAGTACAGGAGTACAGGAGTACATGGGTACAGGAGTGCAGAAGTACAGGAGTACAGGTGTAACAGGAGTACAGGAGTAACAGGAGTACAGAAGTACAGGAGTAACAGGAGTACAGGAGTAACAAGAGTACAGAAGTTACAGAGGTACAGGAGTACAGGTGTAACAGGAGTACAGGAGTAACAAGAGTACAGGAGTACAGGTGTAACAAGAGTACAGGAGTACAGGTGTAACAGGAGTACAGGAGAAACAGGAGTACAGAAGTACAGGAGTACAGGTGTACAGAAGTACAGGAGTACAGGAGTATCAGGAGTACAGGAGTAACAAGATTACAGAAGTACTTGAGTACAGGTGTACAGAAGTACCGGAGTACAGGAGTAACACGAGTACAGGAATAATAGGAGTACAGAAGTACAGGACTACAGGAG
>NW_025167447.1:0-346 GCF_004010195.1 Chiloscyllium plagiosum
AGAAGCCGAGGAGGGCGGGCCGCCGGAGAATCAAAGATGGCGTCCCCTTGGCGGGCGCTGCCGCCGTGATGCCTGGAGCGAGCGAGAGAGCGCGGGTAGGATCAAAGATGGCCGCCGCCCGGGCCGAGTCTCCGTCAGCGGGCCGTTGCGCGTCATCATCCGGCGACGGCAGGGATCATCAAAGATGGCGCTGCTGCTGAGGTCAGTGAGCCTGGCTCCTCCAGAGGAGTTTCATTATTATATTATGGAGATGTACAGGAGGGAATCAGACCCTTCGGCCCGTCCCAGCCTAGTCCCCACCTGCCAGCACCCGGCCCATATCCCTCCAAACCCTTCCTATTCATAT
>NW_025167447.1:438-1695 GCF_004010195.1 Chiloscyllium plagiosum
TCTGTGTGAAAACGTTGCCCCTTAGGTCTCTTTTATATCTTTCCCCTCTCACCCTAAACCTATGCCCCTCTAGTTCTGGACTCCCCCCACCCCAGGGAAAAGACTTTGCCTATTTACCCTATCCATGACCCTCATGATTTTATAACCCTCTATAAGGTCACCCCTCAGCCTCCGACGCTCCAGGGAAAACAGCCCCAGCCTGTTCAGCCTCTCCCTGTAGCTCAAATCCTCCAATCCTGGCAACATCCTGGTAAATCTTTTCTCAACCCTTTCAAGTTTCACAACATCTTTCCAAGAGGAAGGAGACCAGAATTGCACGTAATATTCCAACAGTGGCCTAACCAATGTCCTGTACAGGCCGCAACATGACCTCCCGACTCCTGTACTTAATACTCTGATCGATTAGAGGAGGGGAAAGTGAGGGCTGCAGATGCTGGAGATCAGAGCTGAAAATGTGTTGCTGGAAAAGCGCAGCAGGTCAGGCAGCATCCAGGGAACTGGAGAATCGACGTTTCAGGCGTGAGCTCTTCTTCAGGAATGGGCTGCATTCCTGAAGAAGGGCTCACGCCCGAAACGTCGATTCTCCTGTTCCCTGGATGCTGCCCGACCTGCTGCACTTTTCCAGCAACACATTTTCAGCTCTGACCAATAAAGGAAAGCATGCCAAACGCCACCTTCACTATCCTATCTACCTGCGACTCCACTTTCATGGAGCTATGAACTGCAACAATTCTTTAAAGGAACTCTGATTCTGTGGAAGTTGTTCGCATTGACCAATGACAGCAGAATTCAAGGAAGTCAGATAGATCCGTTGTAATACAATATGTTGTCCAATGGTTTCATGAAGGCTTTGTATGTATTGTTGCAATAGTTATCGAACTGTCAAATTGCAATTTTTTTTCCTTCTTAATTTATTCCTTAACTGTGTCTGTTTGCCCGTGTGAGTGAGGAGGTTTCGCTGAAAAGAAAATTAGATAGTTCAGTGGTGTTTGACTAAAGCCATGTTAATAACAACTATATATTCAAGATGTATTATTTGAAAAGGTGAGAAACTTAAGCAGTTTGCAGGAGTAGTGAATATTTTATGTTCGCTGTGTTGCAACTCAAACAATAGGGTAATTTGGTTTGACCGGCTTCTGTATGATGTAAGAACATTCAGAGTGTCAGTAATGAGGGAGTGCCGCACTGTCGGAGGGTCAGTGCTGAGGGAGGGCCGCACTGTCGGAGCGTCAGTACTGAGGGAGCGCCGCACTGTCG
>NW_025167448.1:0-1695 GCF_004010195.1 Chiloscyllium plagiosum
CGCTGTGAGGATTGAAGTCATATGTCTTGTGTGCAGTCTCAGATGGAAGCATCTTCCATCTCCGAGAAGCCAGCCTGGTGTTCTCTATGGCGAGCAGAAGCTGGTGGGAATGGCTACGTGTTTCAGAATGAAGGTATTGTGGCTACTGAACATGGTGTTCAGTACGGGAAAGTTAATTAAGGCACATAAACAATTAGCAAAGCCACGTTAGACTGATGAATGGACTCTCTAAGTTCAAATCATGCTGATCTTGTTCATGTTGGTCATGTCTAGTACACGTCCTGTTCAGTGTAACCTGTATGCCTTACTCTGTCCAAGTCGATTTCCACCCTATGATCTGCCGGGCCATGCTGATATTGATCTGCCTTAACTGCTCATAAATAAAGTGTTTCCCTGTACTGAGGTACACGTGACAATAAATCAGATCAATTAACCCTGGGTAAAGTATGGAAGTTCTCAACCTATCAATGTCATTTTTGGAAATAAGTGATCGCTGCCACTCCTCATGTTTTAGCATTGCTATTTCTTCGTCTCACACAGCTCCACAGTCTAAACCACAACATCTTCACTCTATCGTCATGTTACCATCACCTATGTCTGGGGTAAGAAGATCATTCCTTCCAAGGCAGATCAAATCGGTAGAGAGTGCCCCAAATACTCTCTCAGCAAGTCTACAACATCAGGAAGATGGCTTTACTTATGTACTCGAATCATCTTACAATGAAGGACAGCACACCATTGACTGCATCCATTATTTACACAGGGTTTGATTCATAGACTTGTGAGTGGGATAAAATGCTTCCCCAATATGTTAGAGTTCTTTGATGTAGTGACCAAGAAGGTTGACGAGGGCAGAGTGGTAGACGTAGTCTCTATGGATTTCAGTAAGGCCTTTGATAAGGTTCCACATGGCAGGCTGTTCTGGAAGGTTACATCACGTGGAATGCTGGGGGAGCTGGCCAATTGGATACACAGTTGGCTTGATGGTGGGAAACAGAGGGTTTAGTGGAAGGATGCTTGTCAGACTGGAGGCTGGGTCCATAGCTGTTTGTTATCCATGATTGGGTTGAGAATGTACAAGGCATGATTCGTAAGTTTGTAGGTGACACTGAAATAAGTGGTAGAATGATCAATGAGGAAGTTTAGAAATTGCAGCATAACCTTAACAAGTGGGGAAGTGGGACGTAAAATGGCAAATGGAAATTAATGTAGATGTGTGGGGTCTTGCATTTTGGTAACTCAAATTAAGGTCGGAGTTTCATAGTGAATGGGAGAGCCTTAAGGGGTGTAGTGGGCAGAGAGACCTTGGCGTTCAGGTGCACGGTTCTCTAAGAGTGGAGTCACAGGTAGACAGGGCAGTGAAGAAGGCTTTTGACACACTGGTCTTCATCAGGCAGGATATTGAGTATAGATGTTGGGAATTTATGTTGCAGTTACACAGGACTTTGGTAAAGCCGCACTTGGGAGTATTGTGTTCAGTTTTTGTCACGTTGTTTTAAGAAGGATGTTATGAAATGAGAAACAGTGCTGACGAAATTTACGAAGACGTTGCCAGGACTCAATGGTCTGAGTTCTCGGGAGAGGTTGGACAAGCTAGGGCCTTTTATTTAGAGTGTAGGAGTTTGGGGGGTGGGGGTGCTTATAGAGCTGTATACGATCGTGAGGGTTTATGTATAGGGTGAATGCTCAGTCTTT
>NW_025167449.1:0-1695 GCF_004010195.1 Chiloscyllium plagiosum
GTGACGGTGATGGAGAGAGTGTGAGGGGGACATCGTGAGTATGATGGAGTGAGTGTGAGGGGGTCAGGGTTAGGATGATGGACTGAGTGTGAGGGGGTCAGGGTGACGGTGACTGAGTGAGTGTGAGGGAATCAGGGTGACGGTGACCGAGTGAGTGTGAGGGCATGAGTGTGACGTTGATGGAGGGGGTCAGGGTTAGGATGATGGAGTGAGTGTGTAGGAGACAGTGTGACAGTGATGGAGTGAGTGAGGGGGTCAGGGTGACTTTGAAGGATTGAGTGTGAAGGGTCAGTGTGACGGTGCTGGAGCTAGTGTGAGAGGATCAGTATGACGGTGATGGTGACTGAGTGAGTGTGAGGGAATCAGGGTGACGGTGACCGAGTGAGTGTGAGGGCATGAGTGTGACGTTGATGGAGAGGGGTGAGGAGGTCAGAGTGACGGTGAGGAAGTGAATATGAGGGTCTCAGGGTGACACTGATGGAGTGAATGTGAGGAGGTCAGTGCGACCCTGATGGAGTGAATGGGAGGGAGTCAGGGTGATGGTGATGGAGTGATGTGAGGGGGCCATGGTGCCGGTGATGGACTGAGTGTGAGGGGGGCAGTGAGACGGTGAAGGAGTGAGTGTGAGCGGGTCAGGGTGACGGTGATGCAGTGAGTGTGTGGGGGTCAGGGTGACAGTGATGGAATGAGAGTGAGGAGGTCAGATTGATGGTGACAGAGTGACTTTAATGGGGTCAGGATGACGATGATTGAGTGAGTGTGAGGGGATCAGGGTGAGCGTGATGGAGTGAGTGTGAGGGGGTCAGGATGACGGTGATGGCCTGAGTGTGGGATGGTCAGTGTGATGGTGATGGTGTGGGTGTGAGGGGGTCAGGGTGACGGTGATGAAATGAGTGTGAGGGGGTCAGGGTTATGGTGATGGAGTGAGTGTGAGGGGGTCAGGTTGACGGTGATGGAGTGAGTGTGGGATTGGTAGGGTGACGGTCATGGTGTGAGTGAGTGGATCAGCGTTAAGGTGATGGAGTGAGTGTGAGGGGGACAGGGTGACGGTGATGGAGTGAATGTGGGATTGTCAGTGTGATGGTGATGGAGTGAGTGTGAGGGAGTCAGGGTGACAGTGATGGAATGAGTGTAGGAAGTCAGTGTGACTGTGATGCAGTGAGTGTGAGAGGGTCAGGGTGAGGATGATTAAGTGAGTTTGAGGGGGTCATTGGAACGGTGATGGAGAGAGTGTATGGGGGTCAAGGTGACGGTGATGGAGTGAATATGACGCAGTCAGTGTGACGGTGATGGACTGAGTGTGAGGGTTTCAGTGTGACGGTGATGGAGTGAGTGTGAGTGTGTCAGCGTGACGGTGAAGAAGGGTGTGTAAAGGGGTCAGAGTGAGAGTGCTGAAGTGAGTGTGAGAGGGACAAGATGACGGTCATGGAGTGAGTGTGAGATGGTCATGGTGATGGTGATGGAGTGAGTGTGTAGGTGACAGTGTTGTTGTGGTTCTGTTCGCCGAGCTGGAAGTTTTTGTTGCAAACGTTTTGTTGCCTGGCTAGGCGACATCATCAGTGTTTGGGAGCCTCCTGCGAAGCGCTTCTTTGATGTTTCCTCCGGTGTTTATAGTGGTCTGTCCCTGCCGCTTCCGGTTGTCAGTTTCAGCTCTCCGCTGTCGTGGTTGATATATTGGGTCCAGGTCGATGTGTT
>NW_025167450.1:0-1695 GCF_004010195.1 Chiloscyllium plagiosum
TGGCACCTTACTGGTACTTGAACTTGAACTTCAGAAGGTGACCTGTTTAAAACTTGACAACATATTTCTTATTTTTTTTAGATTCCCTACAGTGTGGAAACAGGCCCTTCGAAGAGTGACCTACCCAGACCCATTTCCCTCTGACTAACGCACCTAACCTATGGGCAATTTAACATGGCCAACTCACCTGACCTGCACATCTTTGGACTGTGGGAGGAAACTGGAGCACCCGGAGGGAACCAACGCAGACACGGGGAGAAATGTGCAAACTCCACACAGACAGTTGCCTGAGGCTGGAATCGAACCTGGGATCTTGGTGCTGTGAGGCAGCAATGCTAACCACTGAACCACCATGCCGCCCCGTGACAATGTTTCACTTATTTCTTGGTCGAGCCAAACTTAGCTCTCTCAGTTCTGAATGACACAATGACCATAGTGTTAGGGCTTAAACCAAAAGCTGCATACAACATAAACTGAAGAATTCCATCATAATTGATTTGGAACTCACTGGGTATTCCAGCGTCTCCCTTAAAACCGCTGATACCAATCCCTCCCCACCATGGTATTTTTATTTGTGCTCTCTGCTAGGATCTTGTTGCTTGCAGAGCACACACAAGCTATTCTTCCCAGTGAAATATTCATCATGGCATTTCTTCCATCTTGCTAAAACTGATCTGGGGTATCCTGACATTCTCTGACATGTGGTTTTCATCATCACATGAGTTCATCCACTAACCACTAAGCCATGGGGTCCCACCTCACTAATTTCTATTTTGCTCTCAGTTCGTTATCGGTCCTTCAAGTAAACAACTTTTCATTATTGTTTTTCTTTGAAAAAAATATTGTTTCAGTATTTTCTATTTTCTGGTGCATTTTTATTTTTGTACCCCTGACCCTTACTTTTATTGTTTTTCATATCATTAATGAGATGCACAACCTTGTTACTTTTCCTTAAATTTCCAAAGGTTCCTTCAATTACATGCCCACTTCAATCATTTTACTGATTAATAATAGAATAATGGAAAAATTCTATCATATAACATACAGCGTAATTTCCATTGCTCAATGAATCAGTTGCTGTTAATGTCAGGGCAATGCTCTCCACCAAGTCTAATATTGCATCCTCCAATCTCTCACAGTCGAATCGGGTAATCAGGTTTAACTCCCTGTCGCTGTAACTATTCAGCAATTGACTAATTCCTTTTCCATCATCGTCTGTCCGAAGAAAGTGAACAAAACATGCAATTAAAAAATCGAATGTAAAAAGTTAAAGAAATATCACACCGAAAACCACCTATTTTCAACCATTGATACAAAATATTAATTTGCAATAAATAATTGTGCGATTTTACTTGCAGACTCTTCCTGTCTCTATGTAGCAATTTCACAAGGATTAATGGTCTCTTTCTCCTCCTACATGACAGAGTCAAAAACCTAAATTGTTTCAGTTCTCATTAGTTATTTCTAATCACTCTGCCCATAGATATTACACATTTAGGGTAGCAGGCTGAACTTGAACACACTTAAGAATTCTAACCCTGCATCATTGCTGTGTTTTATTAGCATATGTTTCTACGCAGAAGTGTTATCATGTAAAAATGAGTTCTTTCCCACTGCAACTTCTTTTGTTGTTTTTTTGTATAACGAGCAGCCACCACTAGTAAACTCATGTGTATCCAATTGATGATTTACAAG
>NW_025167451.1:0-1695 GCF_004010195.1 Chiloscyllium plagiosum
TTACATCGAGGTACTGATACAGTCACAGTGACTGGCAGACACACTGAAATACACAGTCATATCAACGTACCATTAAGATCACACTGACTCGCGGACACACTGAAAAACACAGTCACATCGAGGTCCTGATAGAGTCACACTGACTCGCTGACACACTGAAATTCACAGTCACATCGACGTGCTGATAGCGTCACACTGACTGGCTGACACATTGATATACACAGTCACATCGACGTACTGATACAGTCACACTGACCCACTGACACACTGAAATACACAGTCACATCGACGTACTGATACAGTCACACTGGCTCACCGACACACTGAAATACACAGTCATATCGACGTACAGATAGAGTCACACTGACTCACTGACACACTGATATACAGTCACATCGACTTACTGATACCGTCACACTGTCCCGCTGGCACACTGAAATACACACTCACATCGACGTACTGATACAGTCACACTGACCCGCTGACACACTGAAATACTCAGTCACATCGACGTACAGATACAGTCACACTGACTCGCAGACACACTGAAGTACACAGGCACATCGACGTACTGATACTGTCACACTGACTCGCTGACACACTGAAATACACAGTCACATCGAGGTACTGATACAGTCACACTGACTCGCTAACACACTGAAATACACAGTCACATCGACGTGCTAATACAGTCACACTGACTCGCTGACAGACTGAAATACACAGTCACATTGAGGTCCTGATAGAGTCACACTGACTCGCTGACACACTGATATACACAGTCACATCGACGTACTGATACAGTCACACTGACCCGCTGACACATTGAAATACACAGTCTCATCGAGGGACTGATACAGTCACACTGACCCGCTGACACACTGAAATACACTGTCACTTCGAGGTACTGATAAAGTCACACTGACCCGCTGAAACACTGAAATACACAGTCACATCGAGGTATTGATACTGTCTCAATGACCCGCAGACACACTGAAATACACAGTCACATCGAGGTGCTGATACAGTCACACTGACCCGCTGACACACTGAAATACACAGTCACATCGAGGTACTGATCTTGTTACACTGTCTCGCTGACACACTGAAATACGCAGTCACATCGAGGTACTGATACAGTCACACTGACTCACTGATACACTGAAATACACAGTCACATCGAGGTACTAATACAGTCACACTGACCCGCTGACACACTGAAATACACTGACACATCGACGGACTGATAAAGTCACACTGACCCGCTGACACTCTGAAATACACAGTCACATCGAGATATTGATACCGTCTAAATGACCCACTTACACACTGAAATACACAGTCACATCGAGGTATTGATACAGTCACACTGACCCGCTGACACACTGATATACACAGTCACATCGAGGTACTGAATCTGTCACACTGACTCACTGATACACTGATATACACAGTCACATCGACGTACTGATACAGTCACACTGACCCGCTGAAACACTGAAATACACAGTCACATCGACGTACTTTTACAGTCACACTGACTCGCTGACACACTGAAATACACAGTCACATCGACATACTTTTACAGTCACACTGACTCGCGGACACACTGAAATACACAGTCACATCGACGTACTGATACAGTCACACTGACTCGCTACAACACTGAAATACACAGTCACATCGACGTACTGA
>NW_025167452.1:0-1695 GCF_004010195.1 Chiloscyllium plagiosum
ATACTGTGTGTGAATAACCCTTGGCCTGAGGATAGTCAATACTGTGTGCGAAGAACCATTGGCCAGAGGATGGTCAAAACTTTGCGTAATTAATCCAGTTGCCTGAGGTTATTCAGTACTATGTGTGAATAATCCAGTGCACTATGAATACTCAACACAGGGTGTGAATAATCCTGTGGCCTGAGGGCAGTCAATACTGTGTGTAAATAACCCTGTGGCCTGAGTGCAGTTCATACTGTGTGTAAATAACCCTATGGTCTGTGAATCGTAAATACTGTGTGTGAATAACCATTGGCCTAAGGATGGTCAATACTGTGTGTGAATAATCCTTTGGACTGTAAATAGTCAATGCACATTGTGAATAATCCTGCGGCCTGAGGATGGTCAATACTGTGTGTGAATACGACAGTGGCCTGTGAATGGTCAATACAGTGTGTGAATAATCCTGTGGCCTGTGCACTATCAATACTGTTTGTAAATAATCCTTTGGCCTGAGGATGGACAATACCGTGTGTGAATAAGTTAGTGGCCTGTGAATGGTCAACACTGTGTGTGAATAATCCTGTGGCCTGAGGATGATCAATACTGTGTGGGAATAACCCTTTGGCCTGTGAATGGTCAATACTGTGTGTGCGTAATCCTGTGGCCTGTGTACTGTCAATATTGTATAAAAATAATCCTGTGGCCTGAGGATGATCAATAATGTGTGTGAAAAATCCTTTGGCCTGAGGATGGACAATACTGTGTAGGAATAATCCTGTGGTCTGTGGATAGTCAGTACTGTGTGTGAATATTATTCTGGCCTGAGGTTGTTTAATACTGTGTGTGATTAATCCTGAGGCCTGAAGCTGGTCAATAATGTGTGTGTATAATCCTGTGGCCTGAGGTTTGTCAATACTGTGTGTGTATAATCCTGTGGCCTGAGGATGATCAATACTGTGTAGGAATAACCCTTTGGCCTGTGAATGGTCAATACTGTGTGTGAGTAATCCTGTGGCCTGTGTACTGTCAATATTGTATAAAAATAATCCTGTGGCCTGAGGATCAATAATGTGTGTGAAAAATCCTTTGGCCTGAGGATGGACAATACTGTGTAGGAATAATCCTGTGGTCTGTGGATAGTCAGTACTGTGTGTAAATATTATTCTGGCCTGAGGTTGTTTAATACTGTGTGTGATTAATCCTGAGGCTGGTCAATAATGTGTGTGTATAATCCTGTGGCCTGAGGTTTGTCAATACTGTATGTGTATAATCCTGTGGCCTAAGGATGGTCAATACTGTGTGGGAATAATCCTGTTGGTTGAGAATGTTGAATACTGTGTGTGAATACTCCTGTAGCCTGAGGTTGGTCAGTATAGTGAATGAATGATCCTGTGGTATGAGGATGGTCAATTCTATGTGTGAATAATCTTCTGCGGTGTGAATGGTCAATACAGTGTGTTAAAAATAAAACTCTTGGCCTGAGGATGATCAATACTGTGTGTGAGTAATCCTTTGGACGGAGGATGGTAAATACTGTGTATGAATAATCCTTTGGCCTGTAAATTGTCAAGACACTGTGTTCATTAATCCTGTGGCCCGTGAATCATAAATACCGTGTGTGAAAACCCCTTGGCCTGAGGATGATCAATACTATGTGTGAACAATCCTGTGGCCTGAGGATGGTCTTCACTGTGTCTGAATAATCCTATGGCC